>NW_015390026.1:0-20594 GCF_001527695.2 Protobothrops mucrosquamatus
AAAACACTAAAATAATCATAACACAAATACAGACATCCTTTAAAAACCATGTAAAAGTGCTTTAAAATATAACAGAAGAAAGAAACAAAGAAATTTTATTATAAGAATTAACAGTCACATTTCTGTATATATTTATCTAGTATAAATATTATTCAGGTGTATTTATATCTATTTTCAGTATACTTATAGAACTAAAATTGTTGTGGGGGGAGTGTTAGAGTGTTCTAAAGGCAGTGCTCTTCAGAATTTGGAAGCAGTTGTGTAGTGTAAGTATTTTAGTGGTTTTAAAAAAAAAGGGAGCTTGAATGCTACATTTTTACACAGAGCACACTGATCCTGTTGGACTTCCAGGTCTTTGATATGTTGTTCAAATGCACTGAATGTATTTAAAATCCATCATTAGGAATTCTTGCAACCATCATGAGGAACTAACTGATATGCTAGCCATTTCTGAGAATTTGGCCAATATTTTAAAATGTATTACCTGAATATCATTGGAAATCCAGAATCTTTGAGAGGATCTAAGATTTTTTCCCCAACAATCTGGATGCCATCCAGTTATATTAAAAAATTTTTTGCTGCAATTCTTAGCAATGGCTAAAATGCATTCATTTCATTTTTTAAGTCAATTACTGCAATTGTTTTAAAACTAATCAGTTTGTATTTGTCACAGTAAACCATGAATCTGTACTGCATAGGGTATACAGATGAAAGAAGAGAAGCATTCATCTTTCTTCTAAATAGCACTGAGCTTTTGCAATTTGAGGAACATTCAGATAAGAATGGGTGAAAAAAAATATGCTCTAAAAATGTATAGTCTGGGATCAGAGATTGCAGCATTCTGTCATTGCAAGCTAAGGTCCCAGAGTGCTAAAGTTATTACCAACTCTTACCATATATTGCAATCAGGCAAAGCAACGGTCATTTTGCTTTAGTCTTGACCCTTGAGATGAAACCAGATTATTCAGTCACAATATTAATGCCAGCAAGTAGGGGCTTAATAATATTTCTACTTGAAGAAAAATGATATGTGGCAATTTTGAGATCTAATTTCTTGTAAGGCTCTTTTGCTGTTGTGGCTGTGTGCACAGTTTTTGTCACTAGCCTAGGAGAAAGATAATTCCTCCCTGCTTTTATACTTTAGTTCTGTTGTGATTATCCCATCGCAGTGCTGTGCAAGGCCCATATGTGCATGTTTTTGTATAACATGTCGCAACCATATCAGCAGGGCTAGAGATCACTTGAGAAGCGGGTTTCTGGAACTTGAAAAGTGAGCAAAAGTTTCCTCAAAAAATCTGAAGACTTCAGCCGTTTTTGCCCCTTAAATTCCCAATACTCTTAAAAAATATTTTTTAAAAGTTGCCCTCAGAAGGCCCATTCTGAGAGACCAGGATGGTAGGCCATCCATACCCTCTCAAATATATCCTCATCTGAGATATATGTTTGCACCTATACCCTACAGCATAAATGGTGTTTTCTGCAGAACAGGCCTAACCATTCGGGGCTGGTAAAGCCAGGCACTCTCTTTAAGACAGCACTTTTTCCTTACTTTCCTTTAAAAAATATTTTTCCAGAAACCGGAGACTTGAAACTATGCACACCTTATGTTACACTACTCAGGTTATATACAAATTGTTCGGAAGCAGGATTTTTTTTAATTAAAAAGATAATCATGTGATTCACAAACTGACAGACTGTTCCATAAGGTAGAAAACAGCAAATTAAATCAAGTTTTTCTGTTAAATGTTAGCTTTGAAGAACATTCGATTCAATCATTAGAAGTTGCTGAATCAATATGAATAATCTGAAGTGGTTCCAGCAGCAGTACGTAGATTCTATTTATATAAGAATGAATATTGATGTAGCCATTGGAAAATAAATTCATTTCACACCTCTAAATCTTCTCTGTGTGAAGGAAGAAAGTAATGATCACCATAAAAATAGGTTGGATCAGCTTAATAGTTGACTTCTAAGGAAAGGCAACTTTTTATATCAGAACAGCAATCCTCAAAATAGAGCACACCACGTCTTGGGACTACAATATCAGTTAACCATTCCTAGTAGGGCGGAAGGGCACTGTAGTCCAATCAAACTGGGAAAGCATGTACTAAACCCTTTTTTTCTTTTTTAAAAAGCCAAAGATGGCTCTTCAGAGGATTAACTGCAGGCTTCTCTGGACCGATCAATCACAGGATAATTGCTAGAAAAATTAGCCAAGAAATTAAGAAACCTTTCCCAACCTAATGTTTTTCAGCTATGCTGTATTACAAATCCCATCATCTAAATCTAGCAGAGACATATACTCCAATGTAAGTGAAAGGTACATTGGTACCTTTCACTTACATCAAGTTGCATCAACAGAAGCAATCCTTTCTCCTTCTTGAATTTGTCTCTATACTAAGCAATATCTTACCAGGAATCTTTTAAGCAAACAGCCATTACTACCATTATCTACTATTCTCTTCTTAGTTTCAGATCATAGAGCTAAAACAGGAATCCTATAATGCTTCTGTCACATGAAATGACTTTTCATTTATGGAACATTCAACACCACAGAAGCCTGGGTTGCTAAATTGGCTTTAATTCATGTGACTTTTTAAATACACCATGGTAAATCTGCATGTAGCCAGGCAACCTAGAAGTAGACCCCCTCCCCATCATCTTTTTTTTTTTTAATTGTTAAATGATTTGGCTCAAACCAGCATATCTGCCAGTTCTTCAGTCAGCCCTTCCAAGACTTGTGATCTACCTACAGAAATGCATTGGACTTACAATTAAGATTGCCCAGGGAGCAGCAGGACAAAGTAGTTCCATTTTTAGGTGTTGCTAATTTTCCAGATTGTGATTACAGGATGTTTTTTTTATGAAGAATCAAAGCCTCAGCAAACTTAAAGGGAAATGCTTTGGAGACATACAACTCACTGACTACCCTCCTGCTGAAGGAGACAGCAACGTAATCATCCATTTTATTCCGCGATGTGCAACAGTTAGTTTCAGAGTCCCTGGAAAATTCCCCTATTCTTCTATTACCACTCTTTTTACAAGGAGCATACCTAAAATAACTGTCCCAGAGAACCAGGCTTTGGAAAGCTGGTTATCCTTAAGTCTTACATATGAGTTAATGCAACTTTAGAAAAATGGATAAACACTCATTTTTACTAGGAACCTTCTAGGGACAATCGTAAAATATTAGTTATGATGCACCAATGGAGATGCATGCACATACACTGACACATAATGGAATAGCTAAAAAAAAACGGAGAAGGGGAAGGTTGCTTTACAACTTTTAAGTGCTCATTGTGTATAATGAGGGCAATTTTAAAAAATCAATAAATGTAATAAATGGCTTTTAATAAAAAAAAAAAGTTCTACCTGATTGCAGGAAACTCAGTACAAATCAAAATGAAACACTCTGTGGAACATACTTGAGCTTGTTCTTATTCTCCAACTGCCTTTATTTTTCCTAAATGCTTCCAACATCAATAGTCAATTTTGAGGCTTTTAAAAATAAACCCTGGGAAAGCTCTCCTGTCTCCCATCAGCTCAGCTTTTACTAAATGGCTGTGATTACAAAATCATTCATTTTGCTAAAGACTTGTGTCCTTCTACATTTTGTTCTTCAAGCAAAATGCTCCTTCTCTCCCTCTCTGCATTTTTCTTTGTTTGGCTATATCAAAGGGGACAATGAAAAAGTCTCGTTTGGGAACAGACAATGACTATGTGAATTAAACAGAACAATTGAACAAGGGACTGAAGGGACATCACAGTAAGAGGGTGATATTAGATTTGAAGGAGGAACAAAATGCTAAAACTCAAGTTTTCATTCTAGATCAAACTGCAGCAAACAAAACTTCTGAAAAGCGTTTATCACTACTTTGCTAGTATAACTGTCAGAGAGAGACATGGGGAGGAATCAAGCAGGTAATTAGTCTGGAATCCTTACATAGACACAAGAGGGTAAAGTCCAACTCCTTTGAATGCCATTGAACCTTATGTAGTCTGGTCCAGGTACAAGCTGCCAGTCTGGGAAGATTCCTATGAAGTAGGTATAAACAATAAAGTAGCTAAATGAACATGTGGATCTGGTTCTGCACACCTATCAGTAATTTAGTAATGCTATAACAGTACCTGGGCCTGATTTGAGGCCCAGGTTTGAAATGTCATTGCTTAGCAGATGTGTTGAGCTCATCATTCTCTTCACTTTTCTTTGTATAGTCTAGCCCCACCTAATCTGGTGACTCTAACACAGTGGTTCTCAACCTTTTTAATGCTGCGACCCCCAACCGGTCGTAAGTCGAGGACTAAACCGGTCGTAAGTCGAGGACTTTCCCTGAACAGTACAGTTATGGATATCAAAATCTATGTGTCTGTCAACTCATTTTTTTAATTTGTTAGATTTTTAGTATATATCTTTCCCAATAATTCAAGGCAGGGCAGATTATACTCCTCCCCACCATTTTTTTCAGCAACCGTAACAACAACTCTGGAGGTAATTAGATCTAAAATACCCAATAACTTTCCATAGCTAAAGTTAGAATTCAGTTTGGGTCTTCTCAATCCTAGCCCCCACATCTTAATCCCTACAGCGATTGCCTTTGCTCTACAGCACGGGTGTCAAACTCCCGCATCATGTGACGTGTCACAATGTACCGTGACTTTTTTTGCATTGCTGGAGCTGGGGTGGGTACAGCCTCCGTATGATGCAACCGGCCCACGGGCGGGCAGTTTGACACCCCTGCTCTACAGGATTAAGTGATGTCTGTTAAAACATAGTGATAAGTATTATATATACCAGACTCAATTCCAACAGGAGAAGATAATAAAATCAACGTGTTGAATATGTGTTTATTCATCTTTTCCATGGCAAATTTGACTTTCTCTCTTAAGGGGAGCTTTATCCATTCAGTAAAAGATAATTATTTTAGCCTTACTTTTAACTAAAATGCTGAAGGAAATAATACAGCATGTTTTTGAGGAGCTGTGGCTGATGAGACCAGTCAATAAGCTTAAAGCACTTTCTTAAAAATATGCTGATGGGTTTTTTTTCTTTTCTACTGTAAAAAAACCCCTTCTTTTGGAGAAAAGGGTCTGCAAAACCTTTTCTTAACCTTTAGCATGTCATAATCACAGGATTCACAGTAGACATGAAAGTGAAATATGTATTGTTTTGATGATGCCAATTAAATATTTTCCAAAGTAATCTCTAAGTTCCTTTCCTGTTCAGAAATTGGCATTTTGGAGGCTTCTCCAATGGTTTCCTAACATATGAATGTAGGAGCTGGGATACATTTTTTTCCCTGTGATCTTAACCATACATTTTTCCCTTTCCTTACATTCTTCTCTTTTCCTTTCAGTACTAACACTTTGGAGAAACTCAAATGTTTCCTGATTCAGTGAGAAATTGCTAGTAGCATGGAATTTTTAAAATATATAATTTTTATTAAAGAATTTGATTACAGTAGTAAATACTAACAAAACTAAACTTAGAAACAGGAAAATAGAGAGCAAAAATTGCAGAGAAAAGAAAAAAGAAAGAAGAAAAGGAAGTGTATGATAAAGAAAAAGAAAAGAAATAAAGGAATCACTTTTAATCTTCATCACAAGTATAAACAAATTTATAATAATAATAATAAAGTTGGAAGGAACCTTAGAGGTCATCTAGTCCAACCCTTTGCTCAGGCAGGAAACCCTATACCAGTGATGGCGAACCTTTTAAAGACCGAGAGCGCAAAAACTGGCCCCACCCCCGCTCCAACCCCTGCCCCACCCCCATCCCGCCTGCCCGCAGGGCCACTTACCGCCTCCAGGGCCTGCAGCAGATTGCCCAGGCAGCCCAGCAGCGCCATGGCGGCCACGCCCTCTCCCCATGCCCTGCAGCGCGATGGGGTGTGAAGGCAGAGTCTTGTCTACGCTGCCTGGCTGCCATGTCCTTGGCTGCACTGCTCCACGTAGGCCACGTTTGGGGGTGACTCTCCTCCAGGGGGGCTGCTGGTGAGGGGGTCATGGGGGGAGGCAAGGCTGGGGCAACGGCACGTGTGCCCACAGAGAGAGCTCCGAGTGCCATAGGTTCGCCACTACTGCCCTATACCATTTCAGACAAATGGCTGTGCAGTCTCTTCTTAAAAACTTCCAATGTTGGAGCATTCACAGCTTCTGGAGGCAGGTTGTTCCACTGGTTAATTGTTCTAACTGTCAGAAAATTTCTCCTTAGTTCTAGGTTGCTTCTCTCTTTGGTTAGCTTCCACCCGTTGCTCCTTGTCCTGCCTTCAGGTGCTTTGGAGAATAGCTTGATTCCCTCTTCTTTGTGGCAGCCCCTGAGATATTGGAACTCTGCTATCATGTCCCCCCTCATCCTTCTCTTCATTAGACTAGACATACCCAATTCCAGCAACTGTTCCTTATATATTTTAGCCTCCAGTCCCCTGATCATCTTTGTTGCTCTTCTCTGTACTCTTTCTAGAGTCTCAACATCTTTTTTACATTGTAATGACCAAAACTGGATGCAGTATTCCAAGTGTGGCCTTACCAGGTTTGATAACCATTCACCCCGTATAGGAACACACTTTTTTTTTTCCATCCCATTGCCATCTCTTAGCTGTAAAACCATAACCATTAAAAGTTTCAATCTTGGTGTCAGCCAAAAGTCTATAAAGGGTTTTCGGAACTTTACAAATGCATGTCTTATTTATCCTTGATCAAATAAACCAACTTTATATTCCCTCCTTTTACTTCTGACAATAATTGTCTTTAATTCATTAAGATATTGTTGTAGGATTTGGTTTCTCTTCAATTCTTCTTTATCTCATTGCATAGACTTCTTCTAAATACAGTAAAAAGCCATATCATTCTTTTGGTTTGTCATTTGTATTTTCTCTTTCATTTTTAAAACTTCAGCTATTTGTGTTTGTGTGTGTGTGTGTGTGTGTGTGTGTGTGTAGTAGTAGTAGTAGTAGTAGTAGTAGTAGTAGTAGTAGATGACCTGACAGTATAACCTAGGGATTTCAAACTGGCAGCCCACAGGCTGGATGTGTCATGTGCCAGCCACACCTACCCTGGTTCCACAAAGGCAAAAAATGTCACACTACGTCATGATATGTCATGTGATGTGATCAAGTTTGACATCTGTGGTATAACCAATAAAAAATGAGCCTTTAAAGGCTCTGCCATGGTTGCAAGCATTATAGCCAATCCCTTCAGATTACAGTGCTTAAACCTGCTGGTCTCTTCACAAGGAGTGACCATCTGAAACACATGTGGGTGATCTCCCATCCTCTCCTTGTCCAGAGAGATTCTGAGAAGCCGGTCCACTCTCTGGTTCTTTGTCTTTTCTGCAGAGACATCTTCAGTTCACTATACCTCCATGGAAGTTGCCAGGAGCATGGAATTTCAACTGCCTGGGGAGATTATTTTCCTTCCCCTTATGCAGGCATTAAGGTATATTTCCAAAGTAGGCGTAATTACAGTCACCAAATAAAAAATAAATATATACAAATTGCTATATTTTTCAAAATTCAGATGTATGATGAAGTTTTTTTGCTAAACAACATCAAGGACAAGTCCTCGTGTAACAATAACATGCAAAATATGTTCTTATTTAAATAAAATGAATAAACATAGCATTAGCAATAGCACTTTGACTTATATAGTACCACTCTCTGGATTGTTTACAAAGTCAGCATATTGCCCCAACAAATTGGTCCTTATATTAAACTTAGAAGATGGCATTTAGCACCGGCGAGATTGGCCAAGATATATAAAAATATGAATCCGGATTGTTGGAAATGTAAAAATAAAGACGGAACATTTTACCATATGTGGTGGCAATGCCCCAAACCAACTGGGAGCAGATAAGGAGATGGACACAGGAAATAACAAAACAACAAATTGAACTCAAACCCGAAATATTTCTATTAGGCATAATTAATCCAAAAATGGGAAAACTATTTCAATACATCATTATACGTATAATAACTGCAGCACGCATTGCATATGCGCAATGCTGGAAAAGGGAAAACATACCAACAAATGCAATGATAATACAAAAGATATTAGATTGTGCTGAGATGAACAAACTTACCTTAGAAATAAAGGACAAAGAAGTTACAAAATGTTATGAGATATGGGACATGTATTATAATTGGTTAGAATTGAGGAATAAAAAAGTATGAGAAGTAATGTAAATAAATGTAAATAAATGTAAGAGATATAGGACATAGTATTGTTAAGTAGAAAGAAAAAATGTACTTTGTATTTTGTTGTTTGTAAAGAGAAAAAGGAAAAATTAAAATTAAAAAAAAAAAACTTAGAAGGATGGAAGGCTGAATCAATCTTGAGCCCTGTCAGGATTGAACTCCATGCTGTGGGCAGAGTTTGCCTGCAGTACTGTATTCTAACCACTGTGCTGGCAGGGCTCAGTGGTGGTATGATTTTAATTGTTTGGAAACTAAACTGGGAAGCGAGTAATTTCCAATGACTCCACTCCACTGAGTTTCAGAACATAAAAAAGAGTCTTGTTGAATCAGAGCCAAGGCATTTGGTGTCATTCATAATCAACCAAGAATCCCCCTATAAACCCATAAGCAGGCCAAGAATTTACTTCTTTTAATTATTATTCTTCCTTGCATTAACTTGGAGCAGAGTATAAGTGTGATAGTATCTGTAAGTATGATAACCTCTGGGTTCCCATCAACTAATATTATATCTGATACTGAATCAATACTGGTATCAATCACATCACCAGAGCCTACATGCTGCAATGTATTACATCTTGCAGCATACTCCATAATTCAGTTATACCATTTTTCCACTGTTACGTTCATATATGTCTATTGCAGTTTGGCCAATGTTTGTAATTCCAACAAATTTATGCCCTCCCATTTTAAAGGGAGGATGAGATGTAGCTTTGCACAACCACAGTCATGTCTGGCCTCACTGTGCAAGAGTAGGAGGAGATAGATAAGGCAAGAATGTGCATTTGAACCATACTGCATGAGTAAAAGAAGCCTTTTATGGAGGATGAGTCCCTTTGGGTTTCTATTCTAGGCAGCTCTGACTAGACACTGATAAACATGATGTGATGCTCTTTGTGTAGCAGCACTTGATGGTCTAAAAAGAAATCTTGGATCACCCTTTGGAGATGACCATCAAAAATAAATTCAGGTTATCAGGGTCTCCTTTGCTGTCCTGTGATACTGATGAACATTTCAATATGTTCCTCCAACTGCAAGAGAGAATCAGTGGCTATTGTGGTTGGAATAATCTTCCTTATTGAGGACTTCACAGATACTAAACTTCAGCTTCCATAATTTCATGGCCAGGAATGGCCATTGCTGAGAATGCTGGGAAATATAACCCAGACTTTGGGTGGCTGCATATGTGTGATGTTAAGTTTAGCTCCATATTTTCCTATGTTCCCACATTATGTCTTTGTTATCTAAAAAAGCTGTTTCCTCTGTCTAGCTGGTCAAAGTATGCTCAGATGTTTAGTTCTTGAAGTATATGTCATCACAGGTTGTAATAAGCAATGGCTCATAGGAAGCTTGCAAAAATCTTTGCTACTTAACTTATAGGCAATACTGTCATTAATGTGGCATATGCCATTAAAGAAATATCATGGATAAAAAAACTCTGGTAAGTCTGAAAGAAGGACAAAAGGTTTTTAATATTTCTTCTAATAAACATGAAATAACCAGAGTCAGTGTTCTCATTATCCTGCAAAACATCTATATTTTTTCACTCCTTCGTGGCAGTTTATCATGTTGAATAGTTTGGTCAAAATACTATGTACACTGGACAATTGACCTCTTGTAAAAAGCAGTAATCTCAGAAGTTATGACTTTCCCTAACCAAGCCAAGTAAACTTGTCTTATTTCTTGTTGTGCTGCTGCACTGATCCCTAGCCAGGCAGATTTTATTAGGTATTTGTGTGCAATAATGAAAAATGGGAGGATAGTTCAAATTCCCAAATTTATAACCATGCATTTTTGGCACATCGTTTCATGTAATATACAAGAGATCTTGCTAAGTTACTTTCCACTGTCACAAATATAATTGAATCATAAAGTGCTAATTATATGGACCCTTCCACAAGCCAGAAGGAAAAACATTGACTTAATCCACCATCTGTATCAACAGTCTGGTTTGTGTTCCATTGATCCAAGCAGTGTATACCATTCTAATGTTCACACCCCATTTACACAGCTAGGTATAATTAAAACTAATTGGAGGGGCATTTTATTATTGTAATTATTCCTCCACCTTTCAATCATCTTTGAAATGAGAGAAGTAAAAGGAAGGTGTACAAGTTGGATGGTGTAGTACTGTGGTGGCGAACCTATGGCACACGTGCCACAGGTGGCACGCAGAGCCCTCTCTGTGGGCATGCGCGCCGTCACCCCAGTCCTAGGCCTTCAGCTGGGTTTTATAAAACCTTTTCGCTTTACGCTTCCACTGCCGTGTGCAAAAAAAAAAGGTTCAATCAATCAATTTCAACTTCTTGCGGGAAAAAATAAGATTTCACATAGTTGGAATTGATTGATTGAAGTTTTTAGTCCCACCCAGTCTGCCGCTACCACCACAGCCACGCCCACCCAATGGGCCACTCCCACCCAATGGGCAACACCCAGCCAATTGGCCACACTCAGCCAATTGGCCACACCCACCCAATGGCCACCCCCACCTGGCACCCGACGATACATAAGTGGTTTTTGGGTTGCAGTTTGGGCACTCGGTCTCTAAAAGGTTCGCCATCACTGGTATAAGTTCTCCTGCTTGAGCAGGGAGCTGGACTAGAAGACCTCCATGGTCTATTCTATTCTATTCTATTCTATTCTATTCTATTCTATTCTATTCTATTCATGTAATATGTTTTAATGACTTGTGTAAAGCAAGGTTATTGTCTGACAACACTACGATAAGAGGCTGTTCTAACATATTTTTCCTTCAATTCTGAAAGAGAAATTTCATGTTAATCTAATAATTTCTACTAAAACATAGCTTTTGTGACTTTTGGGTTTTGTTCAAGAAATCAAATATGACAGCAGAAACTACAAAGTGTAATTAAAAGTGAGTTGGTGATTGGCAGCTGGGAAACTGATAGTGTCTGAGTAGCTGCTTAAGTAGCCCCGAATCTGATGGCTGCTAGGTTATTAAATTGAAATAGGATTGTGGCAGGATGAACTGTCATGATATAACAACCTCCTTGCCTTTCCCTTCCTCGGGCTCAACATTGTAAATGCCAAGATGCAGAATACAGAAAAACAGAAAAACAAAGTTGGGAGGGACCTTGAAGATCTTCTAGTCCAACCCCCTGCTCAAGTAGGAGACCCTATACCAGGGGTAGGCAACCTTGGCTCTTTTATGACTCGTGGACTTCAACTCCCAGAATTCCTGAGCCAGCATGGCTGGCTCAGGAATTCTGGGAGTTGAAGTCCACGAGTCATAAAAGAGCCAAGGTTGCCTACCCCTGCCCTATACCATTTCAGAAGTGGCTGTTCAGTTTCTTCTTAAAAGCTTCCAGTGATGAAGCACACACAACTTCTGAAGGCAAGCTGTTCCACTAGTTAATTATTCTCACTGTTAGGAAATTTCTCCTTACTTCTAAGTTCAGTAGCAAGGTGCAACACTCAAAGTATGTCAGCAGTCAGAAAAAAATCCTTAATAGTTCAGTCCTTAAACCATTTGCAATCTGATCCACACTGTCTGTCTGTCTATCTAATCCAATCCAATCCAATCCAATCCAATCCAATCCAATCCAATCTAATCCAATCCAATCTGTTTATTTTTGAGGCAAAGAGTGTAAAACCAGAAGAGATAGGCAGTGAAGGGATGGAGGGGAGAGTTTCTTTCGGGTTCAAAGGAGATACTGATAGTAAAAAGAGCATCTAAGTGAGTACAGGAACAAGGGGATCCCTCCTAGCTACATAGCAGAAGATCAGAGGACAACTGAAATCAACTGATGAGGTTTTAGTAAAAAATACCTGGCAGGACAGGCTGCCTGAAAGGGAACAAAATCAGTGCTGGAAAGGAAAACCATAAAACAAGGTAGCCCTGGACTGGTGCAGAGCCATAAAAGAGGGGTAGGAGATTTGGGTGCTGGCATGGGAATTTTGGTTAAAAGGGAAGTGTCTGTTCTCTTCTCTCCCCATCTTCACACACACACACACACACACACCACTTCCCCCACCATTTTAGATAATAGCTGACTTTTATTTTTTGGAAAGGGAAACAAAGTTTGCTAAGCAGGGAGTTTGCATTCCTACGTCTGCAATTAGAAGAGCAACTGTGGGAGAAAGGATAGGTGAAAGCTGTCTGCTTCTGACACATTTTAGGAACTTTCAGAAAAGGGCTTGATAAATACATGCTGGAGATTTTGGTTCAGTTAAGCTTATACCTAGATATTGACATATGGATTGCCTTAGAATAGGAGTAAAATACTGTAAATGAACACAAACCTTGCCAGCTGTTGATTGTAATCTATTATAAATACTAATAAATGCCGTTTTGGTTAACTCCTTAGCTCTCTCTAAGCCAGTGGTTCTCAACCTTTTTAATGCCGCAACCCCAACTGGTCGTAAGTCGAGGACTAAACCAGTCGTAAGTCGAGGACTACCCCACCGGTCGTAAGTCGAGGACTTTCCCTGCCCGGGAGCGCCGCGCATGCGTGGTTCCACCCCCTGCGCGGGCCGAGGCATAGCTGGCAAGCGGCAGAGACGGAGCAGGCCGACCACCAGCTGGCCCAGCCCAAGGGAGGTAAGGCACCCGCCGGAAAAGGGGGAAAAAATGGCGGACAAAAAAAAATGGCGGACAGCCTTGCTTGGTGACCCCCATGAAATGGTTGTTCGACCCCAAATGGGGTCCCGACCCACAGGTTGAGAACCACTGCTCTAAGCCATACTCATAAAGCCTTGGTTGGTTCTTATCCTTACTGTCCTTCTGACAATGACATGGCAAGGTGAACATGCTGTTGAAGATAAGAGAGCCGATTTCCCAATTTCCCTCTGGAAATCCTCAGGCACCTTAATGAGATCTTCACTACGGCAGTCACCTTCTCTCTTGCACCACTTTTATTTATTTACTAGCTGGATAGATGATTTACTTGTGATTTATCACATGCCTCCTATCTCCTCCTATCTTTCTTGTTTGCACTCCTTCCCTCTTTTTCAATATATTTTTCTATGGTCATCGCAGCATTTTGGCTGATGTTTCTCAATTTTCTGATCATTAGACATCCTAAATGTTGTGCTTCAAACAAATAAACAAGAAAAAAGGAGGGGCTTTTTCACTATGAATCTCCTGTCAAGATTAATATAGGAATTGCAACTACAGAAATCCCTAAATTATATTTCATCCTCGCAAAGGTTTTGTTGCATATTCTTAAGTACCTGGATGCATTTTACTTAAAATTATCTGATCAGTACAGTATTTATAAAATACTAGCTGTACCCAGCCACCCGTTGCTGTGGCTCAGTCTGGTTAAATGGAAAAGAAAGAAAAGAGAAAGCGCGCGTTTGTAATATATCATGTTTTTACCTGTCACAGGTAAGATTTTGAACAAACGAACATTTACATTTTTATTTATATAGATGGCAAGCCAAAGGTATTTTGCATGGCTAAATGCCTGCTTTTCAAGGATTAACAAAGACAGGTTTTGTATTTGATTGAGATGAGCAGATGGCAACCCCAGAGGTCTGATTCTTGTAAGTCTGGCTACTTCAAAATTTTTCAATTTGCCTTATCAGACAAATGTTACAAGTCTAAACAATAAGGCCATAGGATGTATTTCATTTGGCAGAAAACATAATTCTAATTGGGAATGTCTTTCTTTTAGTGTCAGAAATTATTCTGTGCGTGTAAATGTGTGCCGTGATACACACACACACGCACGCACGCACGCACGCACGCACGCACGCACACACACACACACACACTATTTTAATGAAGGGACCAGGCTAGAAACTGGAGACTGAGAGTTCTAGTCCTGCCTTAGGCACAAAGCCAAAGACTTTGAGCCAGTCCTTCTCTTTCAACCCTAGGAAGGAGGCAATGGCAAACCACTTGTGAAAATCTTGCTAAAAAGCTCCTGAGATTTTTTTCCTTTGTAGTTTCTAGAAGTAGTCTCAAAAGTACTCTCTCTCTCTCTCTCTCTCTCTCTCTCTCTCTCTCTCTCTCTCTCTCTCTCTCTCTCTCTCTCACTCTCTATTTCAGGTACACAGTCATAAAGCACAGAACTGGAATGGCATCTTGGGAAAAACGGAGGAGCTGGATTTGAAGACAGAATCTGAGATTTAAAACTAATGAAAGAGACCAGGTTGTGCCTTGTTTTTTGACAGGATAAACATGGGCAGGACTGAACAAAAACTTAATTGTTTCCAGTTTCAGTTTATTAATTAAATACTATTAATATATATTCCCTTCCATGTCCTTAATACTTTTCACATAAACAATTGAAAGGGCTTTTTTTTGGGGGGGGGGTGCATGGATCCATTCTTGGGGCCTCAAGTTGTATAACCCTTTTTATATCTTTCGTGGATGAAGGAATCAAGACAGAACTGGAACTTAAAACATAGAGTGATTTCCAGATTCTCCACATCAACCTTCAATCTTATGTCTGTTTTTAACGGACATAAAACACACAGCATGGTTATCGTTACTTTGGACATACATAACTATGAGGGCAAGCTGGCATTTGCTATTTGAAAGATAGAAGTAGTGCGCACCACACTATATCAAGGGAATGTGCTGTAAATAGTTTTTAAAAAACAGAGTACCAAAAAGTCAGGTCAATACAGTGGTGTTTATTTTTTTAATTTGGCCATGCAGCAGAATACCTCCACACAATAGGCCAAGGGATAAGGGAAAATGATGTTTATAGTAATTCCTGGCACTGGCCACTTGCTTTTGTTCTGTAGTTAATTCTTAGCATTTTCTTAGGAGACAAGGCTTCCCAACCTGATGTGAAGGGAAAAGTGAGGCAGGTCTTACTTCCCCTAGTCAAAATGAACTTATATTTTAGTTCAAGGACTAACAGAGTGAAATTTAACACACACATACACACAAACACAAACACAAACAAGACTCAAGGGTCATTCTTGGCAGAATGACGGTGGGAATCAAATGCATTTTAAGTATCTGAAGAAGTTTCTCATTCAGAAGGACAAGATCTTCTGCCCCAAAAGCCAGGATCTTGGTTTTAATTTGTAGGAAGACAGATTCTAGTTGAATGTTAAGGGACAGTAAGAACAGTTTGACTGTAGAACCAGTTATAAGGGAACAGTCTAGGCTTCCTTTTTGTGATGTTTTCAAAGTTGGATGATAAATACTGGAAATGATTTAATTTGTATTCCTGCCCTGAATAGGGGATTGGATTGGACCTGATGTCCTAAATGCTTCTATAGTGCTATGATCCCATGGCCGTATGTGCTATATTGGAAAATATGGTCTTATAGGGGACAAAATGATGACAAAATTCCTCTAAAATTGAATTTATTCCTACTAATGCTATGATCCCATGATCATATGTGCTGTATTGGAAAATATGGTCTTATAGGGGAAGAAATGAGGATAAAATTCTGTTAAAATGAATTTATCTCTACTTCTCTCTGTGCATAACTTGAGACATTTTTGTTTTATTTTCATATGAATCTGTTTTGGGTTGGAACTTTGGTTAATAATTATTTTTAGAACATATGATAAACTGAAAGAAAAAGGCTTGCTTTTATAAGCTATACCTATGTACTTGAACAGGATCTCTTTTCTGTAGGAAACTTATCATCCTGAATGAAGTAAAGCCAAAAGTGTTTAAAAATTTTAGTTAAGGAAAAAGATCAAAGTAAATTCTATTAAAACCCAGATCAGAAATAACTCCAAATCACAACAGGAAAAAGTGAACTAGTTGTCATGCTCAATTAAATACACACATGAGCGCGCACACACCAGCCATCCCAAACCCTTGAAAATTATAGTGAATATACATCTAGATGGTATTAGTAGTAGAAAGGTCTTTGCAAATGTTAACTAAGTAATTTACAACCATAGATTGCCTTTAACAAACCTCTAAGTTGTTTTTTTACCTTAAAAGAACAGTTTGGGGTGAGAATGAAGACATTTCTTATCCGGAAATTGGAACTGATACATGAGAGTTACTTTTCCCCAAAAGAATGTTAATCTTGGCCCTGGCCTCTCTAAAATGAAGTAGAAAACATTATCAACCTTGACAAAATGCAAATGTCAGGCTGGCCATTAAATTCAAGTAGCTTCTAGTTAGGAAGGATTACAGAATCAGACCTTTTGACGTTAAGATGCATACTTTACTACATTATGTAAACCAGGAATAGACAAGAATTGGATGTGGCCCCACTCTATTTTGGTACCCCCCCAGTGGTCATGCCCATCTTGACCATTGAGGATTGTCAAAGAAGTTGTTCATTGTTTGGGTAAAATGAGTTTCCTTCATTTATTAGTTCACAGAAGAGACTGTGGCAGTTTGGAGTAATGCAATGATCCTCAAAGACTGCAACTTTCTAATTTGCACCACTTGTTCAATCAAACCAAAACCATTCACTCTAGAACAAGTAAAGATTTATTTCCAGAAAGGTCAGTAATGACGCCAATGGGAAGGCAGACACTTCACCAGAATCAGTCTGATAATCTTGTAGATTTCTTGTTGAATTAGAAGAAAGGGAGAGCTCTCTGGAGATGGATTTTTGGCCAAAGTATCCTGTTTTGCTTCTAGAGTTTGGATGCTAATTTCAGTATTTTTATTTCCATTCCTGGAGTGTCTCATGGCAGGCTTCTTGTTTAGAAGTTGCATTCTCCTCCATCCACTGTTTAACATTATTAAGCAGTGTTGCAAGAATTGTTGGCACTTAGGCTGTTTCCTATCACTCCTGTAAAAGAAGAATCTTGTTGCCAGGTTTCCGGCCCTTGCTTCCTGCTTTGTGACAAGAAGGATCCCCGAGGAACTCCAGGGAGCATAAAAGAGCAGGGTAGGATGAATCAGGCCAACAATAGCACTGGGAGAAAAACCAAATGGGTCTAGACCAAACTCTTACTTGTGTCAGGAAAGTCTTCTCCTTCAAGCAGCCCATGCATCACTAGGGATCTTTTGAAGAACATGCCAGACTCTTTTGAGATGACCCAATCTGTTGCTGAAAAAAAATTCTCCCAGATGTTAATTATGGGTGAAATACAGATGCAGGAGAAGAGTGTGGCTTGTGTTACTGAAGCTTTCCGGCATGCTCTTTCTTCTGCAGTCATTTGTGGACTTCAGAAGCTGCTTTGAAACATGAAAGAAAACACAGAAGATCATCCAGAATGCTGCAGATGATGATTTATGTATAACATCTGGATAAATGAGGATTAGCAAAAATTAAGCATGCTTTTGAGTTGCAAAGCAGTGCTCCTTGAGGATCTTTCTGAATTTTGCCCTGTATCTCTAATAAAGTCCTTGGAGGGATTTTTTTTTCTTTGTGGCAATCTTTTAAATATTTGAAAATGCCAGTTGTTAACTGGAAAGATCTGCCATGTGAATGACATGGAGTTATTCCTTCTTGCTTTCCACATATTTAAGTGGCATCAGACTCAATACAAATCAGAGTTGCTTCTAACCCCTTTTACTTCTGGCCAGATTAGTAAATCCCTTATTCTTCAATCTAATGAGTCTTTCAGCCATTTTTTTTCCTAATTCCAGAATCTTTGAACAATCTGTCTTTTTTTCCTTGTACTTTTTTTCTCTTTAGTCTTTCCAATCTGTTTAGTCTTCCTGAGTTAACTATATTATTTATTTACATATGATTTTACAACCATCAAATGGGATTGCAGCTCTTCACTGTATTTCACAATAATTGCCAAGCTTTCCTATATGCAGATACCTAAGAAATTAGGTAGGGAAAGATTCCTTGTAAAAATACTTACAAATAGGCCCTCTCTACATAAGATATGGAGTGCTATGTAGAACTATNTTTCTTAGGAGACAAGGCTTCCCAACCTGATGTGAAGGGAAAAGTGAGGCAGGTCTTACTTCCCCTAGTCAAAATGAACTTATATTTTAGTTCAAGGACTAACAGAGTGAAATTTAACACACACATACACACAAACACAAACACAAACAAGACTCAAGGGTCATTCTTGGCAGAATGACGGTGGGAATCAAATGCATTTCAAGTATCTGAAGAAGTTTCTCATTCAGAAGGACAAGATCTTCTGCCCCAAAAGCCAGGATCTTGGTTTTAATTTGTAGGAAGACAGATTCTAGTTGAATGTTAAGGGACAGTAAGAACAGTTTGACTGTAGAACCAGTTATAAGGGAACAGTCTAGGCTTCCTTTTTGTGATGTTTTCAAAGTTGGATGATAAATACTGGAAATGATTTAATTTGTATTCCTGCCCTGAATAGGGGATTGGATTGGACCTGATGTCCTAAATGCTTCTATAGTGCTATGATCCCATGGCCGTATGTGCTATATTGGAAAATATGGCCTTATAGGGGACAAAATGAGGACAAAATTCCTCTAAAATTGAATTTATTCCTACTAATGCTATGATCCCATGATCATATGTGCTGTATTGGAAAATATGGTCTTATAGGGGAAGAAATGAGGATAAAATTCTGTTAAAATAAATTTATCTCTACTTCTCTCTGTGCATAACTTGAGACATTTTTGTTTTATTTTCATATGAATCTGTTTTGGGTTGGAACTTTGGTTAATAATTATTTTTAGAACATATGATAAACTGAAAGAAAAAGGCTTGCTTTTATAAGCTATACCTATGTACTTGAACAGGATCTCTTTTCTGTAGGAAACTTATCATCCTGAATGAAGTAAAGCCAAAAGTGTTTAAAAATTTTAGTTAAGGAAAAAGATCAAAGTAAATTCTATTAAAACCCAGATCAGAAATAACTCCAAATCACAACAGGAAAAACTGAACTAGTTGTCATGCTCAATTAAATACACACATGAGCACGCACACACCAGCCATCCCAAACCCTTGAAAATTATAGTGAATATACATCTAGATGGTATTAGTAGTAGAAAGGTCTTTGCAAATGTTAACTAAGTAATTTACAATCATAGATTGCCTTTAACAAACCTCTAAGTTGTTTTTTTACCTTAAAAGAACAGTTTGGGGTGAGAATGAAGACATTTCTTATCCGGAAATTGGAACTGATACATGAGAGTTACTTTTCCCCAAAAGAATGTTAATCTTGGCCCTGGCCTCTCTAAAATGAAGTAGAAAACATTATCAACCTTGACAAAATGCAAATGTCAGGCTGGCCATTAAATTCAAGTAGCTTCTAGTTAGGAAGGATTACAGAATCAGACCTTTTGACGTTAAGATGCATACTTTACTACATTATGTAAACCAGGAATAGACAAGAATTGGATGTGGCCCCACTCTATTTTGGTACCCCCCCCAGTGGTCATGCCCATCTTGACCATTGAGGATTGTCAAAGAAGTTGTTCATTGTTTGGGTAAAATGAGTTTCCTTCATTTATTAGTTCACAGAAGAGACTGTGGCAGTTTGGAGTAATGCAATGATCCTCAAAGACTGCAACTTTCTAATTTGCACCACTTGTTCAATCAAACCAAAACCATTCACTCTAGAACAAGTAAAGATTTATTTCCAGAAAGGTCAGTAATGACGCCAATGGGAAGGCAGACACTTCACCAGAATCAGTCTGATAATCTTGTAGATTTCTTGTTGAATTAGAAGAAAGGGAGAGCTCTCTGGAGATGGATTTTTGGCCAAAGCATCCTGTTTTGCTTCTAGAGTTTGGATGCTAATTTCAGTATTTTTATTTCCATTCCTGGAGTGTCTCATGGCAGGCTTCTTGTTTAGAAGTTGCATTCTCCTCCATCCACTGTTTAACATTATTAAGCAGTGTTGCAAGAATTGTTGGCACTTAGGCTGTTTCCTATCACTCCTGTAAAAGAAGAATCTTGTTGCCAGGTTTCCGGCCCTTGCTTCCTGCTTTGTGACAAGAAGGATCCCCGAGGAACTCCAGGGAGCATAAAAGAGCAGGGTAGGATGAATCCAGGCCAACAATAGCACTGGGAGAAAAACCAAATGGGTCTAGACCAAACTCTTACTTGTGTCAGGAAAGTCTTCTCCTTCAAGCAGCCCATGCATCACTAGGGATCTTTTGAAGAACATGCCAGACTCTTTTGAGATGACCCAATCTGTTGCTGAAAAAAAATTCTCCCAGATGTTAATTATGGGTGAAATACAGATGCAGGAGAAGAGTGTGGCTTGTGTTACTGAAGCTTTCCGGCATGCTCTTTCTTCTGCAGTCATTTGTGGACTTCAGAAGCTGCTTTGAAACATGAAAGAAAACACAGAAGATCATCCAGAATGCTGCAGATGATGATTTATGTATAACATCTGGATAAATAACAATAATAATAATAATAATAATAATTTAATTTGTACCCCGCCCTTCTCCTCACCGGACTCAGGGCGGCTAACAGCCTTATAAAACCACAGTACAATAAATATCCATTAAAACCAAATTAAAAGAAAATATTTGAAGCGGCCAATCGTTAAAATTACCCTTAAAATACCCTTAAAAACCCCACTAAAATTCCCTAGGCCAG
>NW_015390026.1:23086-55130 GCF_001527695.2 Protobothrops mucrosquamatus
CCTGAGTTAACTATATTATTTATTTACATATGATTTTACAACCATCAAATGGGATTGCAGCTCTTCACTGTATTTCACAATAATTGCCAAGCTTTCCTATATGCAGATACCTAAGAAATTAGGTAGGGAAAGATTCCTTGTAAAAATACTTACAAATAGGCCCTCTCTACATAAGATATGGAGTGCTATGTAGAACTATTATCCAGATCCCCAGGCTCTCAAAACATGGCTATGCCAACAGCATTGGGGATCCCAGAAAATGATCATTTGTTGAAATGATTGTATTATCTTTAACACCGAAGATGGTCTCTTTTTTAAATAATTGGTTTTGTAAAATTTTATGGTGTTTTAATGTTTGTTCTATGGCTTCTTTTATTATGCACTGCTGAGACTCATGTTTAGTGAAATGGGCACCTGTGTGAGGAATAAATAAAATGATTCATTGATTGGGATGGACAACCAAGACTTTGAGCCACATGTAGTCCTCCTGTTGTTGTTCAATCACTAAGTTATGTCCAATTCTCCATGACCCTATGGACCATAGCATGCCAGATCCCCCTGTTGTCCACGCTCTATGTAGTCCTCAGAGTGGTTCAAATTGTATCCTATAGAAATAAACAAACATACAACAAACATTTGTAAAAATGGCATGGGTCCAGGATACCCAAAGAGCCGACTCACCCCAATGGAATTAGCCCATCCCACTCACTCTAGTGCAGGGGTGTCAAACTGCCAGCCTGGATGCGTCATGCCAAAACCGCGCCCACCCCATTGCTGGCAATGGGAAAAAAGTCGCGACACGTCGTAACACGTCACATGACGTTGTGAGTTTGAGACCCCTGCTCTAGTGGAAGGAGCCTCTTATGGACTCTGTCTGCTAAGATAGAGTTCCCCAACCTTTCTGGTTTTGCGGACTGGCGGTGAGGAGGGGATGGTTCCCCGTGAGTGGTTGGCAAGCACACAGCTCCATTTGTGTGAGTGACATGCACTCATGCAAATGGAGTGCGTGAGCATGCACTCGCCCAATTTTTCTGCAGCTCGGTTGCAAACAACTCACGGCCCACTAGTGGACTGCAGCCCAGTGGTTGGGGACCCCTGTGCTAAGAATTCTAGCAGGCAGGGTCAAGAAGAAGAACTTTTTCAATGTGGCCACATCTCTGTGGAACACTCCAGAGAGGTGAGAACTTCTACCACTCTTTTCGCCTTCTAGAAGATTATTAAAATCTGGTTTTGCTGATTGGCTTGGGGCCCCAGGGAGAGGGGTTACCACTGGAGATGGTTGAGGAGAAAAGAAGACATCATCCCCATGCCACTTGTCTCCTTGGTTCTATGTTTTGCATAGTTTTTAAATTTTTAATTATTTTCCGATTCATCTTGTTACAGTTTGTAAGCCGCCCATAGTTGTCTTATCAGGAAAATGGGTGAAACACATAAATTTAATAATAAAAAATCTGGGTCGGTCTTTAAAACATTGCTGACTTATGCTTTATCAATTATAAATTCGTTGGTCTTTTTTTCCAACTGATCAGACTAAATTACTGTTGAGGAATTGAGGAAAAAATGTTCCAGTATTCTAATTCATCTTCTTTATATTGCAAGAGCCACAGTTCAGCCCATGCTAGGTACAATTGAGGACTTTTTCTATGTCACTATGTAGGACTCTGTCCAGAAAAAGTAAAAATGGCAGCCTTGAGGGTGCCATGAAAGCTTCGTCTATTCTATATCTGCTTCAAATGTGCAATGCACCTAAAAACAGGCAGAGTTTTCATTGCACCATCTGGTTGCCAGAGTTTTTGACCGTCTCCTGCGGCCTCTATTTGTTATTTGTTTATATTCCAGCACCTTGGGAAGAATTTAAGATGCAGCTGCTGATTTTATTAGATCAGATGTCTAATTTTCTGTTGCATCTAATGTTCATGTGAATAGAATAACTTCTAGGACTGTCATTTTAGAAATATGAGATGTTTATGGGAAGGAATACCTTATAATAAAAACAAAGTAGGGAATGAATTTCTGGAATGCTGTGATAGTAACAGTATTTCCCCAAAGCAAGAACTGCTGTGAAATAATAGGTCATCTGGCAAATTGCCCAAGTGACACCAAATGTTTCACCTGTCCTTCTGGTCCTTTTCTCCCCGGTCCTTTTCACCCCCCCTTTTTTTTAATTACTTGAATAAAAATAAGATCTGACTATGCAATCAGAGATGTTTGTAAAAAATACCCATCATCTTAATTTTTGGACCCCCTTTCTCATAGTCCTCTGAAGTTGCTTTGCAGAGCAATAATAATAATAATAATAATAATAATAATAATAATAATAATAATAATAATAATAATAATAATAATAATAATAATAATAATAATAATAAAGTTGGAAGGGATCTTGGAGGTCATCTAGTCCAACCCCCTGCTCAGGCAGGAAACCCTATACCATTTCAGACAAATGGCTGTCCAGTCTCTTCTTAAAAACTTCCAGTTTTGGAGCATTCACCATTTCTGGAGGCAGGTTGTTCCACTGGTTAATTGTTCTAACTATCAGGAAGTTTCTCCTTAGTTCTAGGTTGCTTCTGTCCTTGATTAGTTTCCATTCATTGCTTCTTGTCCTGCCTTCAGGTGCTTTGGAAAATAGCTTGACTCCCTCTTCTTTATGGCAGCCCCTGAGATATTGGAACACTGCTATCATGTCCCCCCTCGTCCTTCTCTTCATTAAACTAGACATACCCAATTCCAGCAGCCTTTCCTTATATGCTTTGGCCAATATGACCAATCCTCCTTCAAGTCGAGCTAATGGCAATATGAGTATATCTATATAGCTCTTGTGGAAACATTAGACTTGGTTTATGTTTACCTATTACTTTCTAGTTTAGCATAATGTTGATTTTTTTTATTTTTTGAGGGGTGTTTTTTAACTTCCCAGTTCTATCTTCGGTCATAAAATGGCTTGATATTCTTCCGTTCAAGTTTTAATTAGGTCTGACCCTGCTTAGCTTTATGAGGTCAGGCAACACCATTTACAAAGTGTTATATTTGTTTCCAAGAATGTTGAAGCAATTCCTCAAAAAATGTGAAACTTTGATAGCTACAGCCTAGGAGTCTTTACAAGTCTGTCTTTCTGCTGGGGATTTGAGGGAGGGTGAAGACAAGGTAAGACGAAGCCATAGAAAAGAAATTGCGATCTTGAAAGGATGGCAGGAGTTATGCCATCAGAGTATGCCTTTGGGGCATGGGTGTTTCGTGTTGGGCCTCTTCAGCATAATATACAATTGCATTCATTTCTACAGCAACTTTTACCTTATGAATTTTAGTAAAGGATCACGACCACAGCAACTATTTCCCTCCATAACTTTTAACCGTAGTGCTATTCTTAATGGGTTAACTATCATTCTGCATTTTTAATTTATAGGGGGTTTTTTTACGCTCCTAAGCAACTATAACTATAAGAGGAATACAGGCTGACACTATAGCATTTCTAAAGGATAAATCTACGGCAGATGGCAAAACTTTTATTCTTTAGATGACAGTGTTATGTTCATTCCATTTACCTTCCTTCAGCTCTTGAGATCAACCAGATTTTCCAGCCTTCAACTGTTTTCCAGTCTTCACTTGTATAGACCCGGCATCTCGATGTTTACCAGAAACTTCAGCAGCTCATTTTTCATTATCAGTCATTCATAAAATAAATCATAATACCTGTACTAGGATGGGGATAAACTCCTATTCCATGGAAAACAGTGCTTTTTAAAATTTAATTATCGGGGGGAATGATGGGGTTAGTGCACAACTGACAACTGGAAAGTCTTATTTTTATTTTATTTATTTATTTAAAACATGCCTATTGTCACACATCTTGGACAGCTCCCAATCAAAGATAAAAAAAATCATTTTCACCTATCATGTAAGGCCAATATGGATGTCTTCTGGATTAATAGCTTCTCTATCAGCGTTTTCAAATCACTGGGATGGCCCTTAAATATCAAAATTATCTATGGGCACCAAGGTTTCACTTCCCACTATGAAGACAACTAAGATCTGTCAAGGAAGGAAAAGAAATTGTGCCACGTGGGACATTTTGAAATGGGAGAGTAATACACTTAATTTTCCCCAGGCTATGCAGTGAATTAAAGGGGACATAGAAGTTAGTTCTTGAGTCACATTCTCAGCTGGCATGCCTGTTCACCTACTTTACAGGAGATGGGAGAGTTTCCTGCTCTCAAAAGTGGACTTAAGCAGAGCAAAATCTACCATTTTAATTTGCTAAAGCATGCTTGCTAGAAAGGTATCCCCATAGAGTTCAGTGGTTTGGATTTCCAAGCAAACATGTTGGGGATTGAACTTGCTGTATCTTAGCACCAAGTACACTAGTTAACCAACACTCGAAGGATTGCTCTTTCTAACCACCACTCTTTGTGTCTCTTGAGCACGAAAGTGCTAGTCAGGAAAGGAGTGAATCTTAGTAAAAAATATCTAATTTCAGGCAAACACTCTCAGTAAAATTTCTAAAGCCACCCAAATGGGCCTCCATGTTGAAACTAATGAAAAAAAAATCATTTTATTTATATAATTTTTTTTAACCTCAACATGGCATACACAGGGTTCACCGAGACAGAATGATTGACCCAGAGACCCAGTGAGATTGGTTAAGCAGTATCTTGGATTTCTCTACTTTAAGTCCAAGTAGTGCTTTCCACCAGCTTTCCAGAAAAAGGCTCATTTGGACCAACGTTGCCTTCATTCCAGATATTGGCAATTGGAAATGCAGATCCCTAGGAAAGTACTTCTGTCACTGCCAAATTGAAATGATCAAGAACTGTGAGAAAGGTTTTGGCTGTGGTTTGTTTTCCAAGCTTGTTTCAATATAATTTCTGAACGTTTCGTTACCAAACTAGGCAACAGCATCAGCAGGATTTTCTTGTCCTATTCTCCTTAGCTCATAAATGTCTTGTGTGCCAGTGTGGTCAGTTAGTCATGCGATTGGTTGTTTGTTAGGAGCTATATTTGAATTCCAAGCAGCTGATTGGTTCTCTTGTTGATTGGCACTTCGAATGGTCTGGTTTCTTACATACTGATATGTTGGATCTAGATCAATATGCTTAATTGCTCCTTTGGTGGAATACCAGGCCTCAATAAGTTTGCCTGTGAGGCGGGTGTTGGCAGGCCCAATAATTTTTGTTCCTTCCCAATCGAATTGGTGTGTTGATCATCAATGTGGTTTGAGATCAGGGATTTTTTTATCTTTGACCAATTGCACGACCAACTGAGCACACTGGCACACAAGACATTTATGAGCTAAGGAGAATAGGACAAGAAAATCCTGCTGCTGATATTACCTAGTTTGGTAACAAAACGTTCAGAAATTATACTGAAACAAGCTTGGAGAAAAAAAACCACAGCCAAAATCTAAAACCTGAGCTACAAGTATTTTCTATTACTGGGAGAAAGGGTTTCAAGAGTAGATCTTGAGCAATTAAAACCCAGAAAAGAAGCCAAACTATGCTCCTGGTGCATATTCAAGTGCCCTGTAGGTTTTCTCATGGATTGTTTACATTAACTTTCTCAGAACTCCAAGGAAGTAAAATAAATAACCATAAACTTGAACGTCCAAATAAAGATTTGGGCTTTGGGAGTTTGGCAGATCTGCTTGGCATTACTGTGGAAAACTGCAGGCAGTGTCTTAACTCATCTTTCTGAGGTAGGCAGCAACCAGCTCAGAGAGCAGAAAAGCAAAATATTTTTCTCCTTTTATTTCCACCTATTATTCCAGCCATTGTCCAGTCAAGTCAAAGCAGGTAGAAATTTAGTGAAAGAGTAAATCTGTTTCTATACAAGGAAGAAGAAAGATGTAGGCACATATGCATATGAGAAAGAGATTGTGCATGCTATCATGAAGTCTTTTGAACTGCTTCAGTATTTTTTCAAAGGACATGTGTTATTCAAATAATATATTCCGGCTTAATTCATACTATACCATGACATCATTTAAATTCTGTCTTAAACAATAAAGGATAATTCTTTTGGGTTTTTTTTGAGAAACAAGTTTTTGTTATTGCAGTAGACTCCCCCCCCCCCAAATGAGTGTAGGATAACAAATCTCGCTTTCTGTGCATAACATTAGGAAATTTCATTTGTATAGGATGTAGAGAAAAGTACAGAAAAAAATGTCATGTTTCTCAACATATCCAGCCATAGATAAGTCTTAAAAGTTCAGACTGCTTAGAAGCCTTTATCAATTTCTTAACAGATTCTTGTTCTTAATAAGGACTGAAAGGTCTAAAGGAATTGAAAATACTGCATTTATTGCCCTCTAATGGTGAGACGAGCTGTGGCACAAGTAAAAAGCAAATATTAAAATCTGTTTAACCAGTGATAACACCCACGATCATACATTAACATAGGTAGCTGTCATACAGAATCAGATCATTAGCTCATATCTGGAAGATGCTAAGTGGGCCTTTCAGATAAATCTTCAGATTTGCTATTGGAGGCATTTTTCATGCAAGGTAATAAAGAATGTGCCTGAAGCCATCTGCATAACTAACAAGTAGTCTAACTTTGAGCCATGACCCTGTCATATTTAGTTATTTAAGTGCTGCAACATTTGTTCTGAGGTCATTGCGAATGGCTGTAGCAATGTTTTGTGGAGAATTGAAAAATTTATAATTATTATACTGCTTCAGAATGGCTGCTGATATAACCGAGAAGATTTTCACAAACAATGTTAGTTTTATGGATACTTCTCCAGTTTCGTTGTGTGGGAACGAAAGGAAATATTAAAAGGGCAGAAAAATATATTTCCTCAAAGGATCTTAAAGAGGCAGAAAAGCATGCCCAGTTTTTCTTAGTAGTCCCAAGTCTCCCTCCCCCAAGCAGAAACCAGCTCTGTAGAAATGCAGATGTAAATAATCCAGGAAGGTTGGAGGCCCCCAGCTAGAAGATTAAGAAGACAAAGACACCTAAAATCTACATACCCCACCCAAATTCTAAGACAGGACATAATAGGATTAACCCACAGATACCAAAGGGCACACTCAGACTCAGGTCAAAGTTCATGTCACAGGAACAACTCCAAAGAAAAGGCTCCAGCGGGTATAAAAACCCACTTCCTACATGTGCTTGTTCTCTTTTCTTCCAGAGCCATCTTTCTGTCTGGCTCTCCTCTTCAATAAACTGCAACCTTCTTTCTAAAGCAGTCACCATGTTGTTGTATTCCCAGCTTGGACTGAACCATGATGAAGACTTTTCCTTCAACAGTTGTGACATGTCCTTCACCATTTTGATTGATACCTTTGTGCAAAACTCAATATTCAGACACAAAGCAGGCCAGGGGAAATCCCCCAGGGTTCTGACAGACAGACAGAGAGAAAGGGAAAGAGAGAGAGGAAAAAGAAAGAGAGAGAGAGAGGAAAGAGAAAGAGAGAGGGGGGGCAAGGCAAGAATTTGAACCTGAATATACTTGGTGGGGCTACAAGATGGTCTTTAAATCTGTAGCATCTCAAAGCTAGCACAGCATTAAGCCTCCTAAGAATTTTAACTTCCTTTTTTGTTCTAAAAAACACATTTCTACTCTGAAAAAAAAACAGCTTGAAAACAAATTTTTGATTCTTGGTTATGAAGACAGTCAATAGTTTACAGGCAAAAAGAAGTGTATGTCTTTATTTCCTGACTTTCTTCTAAAGAGATCAAGTCAAGTCATCATGCATAGAGGTCATCTCATGTGTAGTTTGTTAACAAACCTTCATAATCCTGTGAGGTAGGCTGGGCAGAGAGCAAATGATTCAAAGAAATCCAATGAGCTACATGTCAGATACAGCTATGGTAGTGTGGTAAGAATGCTCTTCCTGAAGGTATACGACTGAGAGAAAGAATCTGAAAGTTTTGTAGGCACCTTCCAGCAGTATGGAAGCCCAACACATCTGGCTGAGTCTGGAGGTTTCTTTGCTTTCCCAAGAAGCTTCCAATCATGTCCTTCCCTCCTTCTCTAGATATACAGGAGCCATTTCTTTTCTTTTTCAGGATCAGTGGAGAGCTGGCAACGCAATCCATTAAGAAGGAAGGAGATACCTCTGAAGAGCTCATTTAACCATACTTAGGATATGGTATTCTGGATTCCATCCTTTCCAAAGGGTACTTTTGAGATCTTAGTTCATTTGAAGTGGTGAGGCAGATATTAATGAGAAACCAAAATAAATATAAATACTGATAAGTATTTGAGTTATACCTGGCACTTGGTGACTTTATGCATGCTCTTGCATTATTTTCTTGGCAATAATATAGAAGCAATTTGTTGCGATGCTTTTTTTTTTTTTTTTTTACTTCATAGCCAGCTTGAACCCTGGGATTTCATGTTTTCCATTGAAACATAGATCTGGTTTTGCTTAGCCTTTTGAGCAGAGCCAAGGTTGGTGGGATTTTGTCCCTTTCCTGGTCTAAGCACAGATAACTGATGAAATCCACAGGAACAAAGAATCACATTTGTTGCAAGAGCAATTTCTCGCACTCTTTCTCTTTTGCTCAGGCTGTCAAGAGGCTTTCTGTTGATCGCTATCTTGTAAAGGACTTTGCCTTTTGGCACTGAGGATGAATGGGTGCATGTTGAATATTCTCTCCGAGGATCAGCCCCATTTACTTCTTATCACACACAATCTGCACCCCCATATCTTTTCAGCTTTTTATGGTGTGCATTCATTATCTTGCTTTTCCTTCCCCTTATGTTCAATGATATTGATTCTCAGAGACTGCCCGTAGAAGTCTGCTGTTTTCTTGGTGAGGTTTTTTTCAGAAGTGGTTGGCTAAAGGGTGAAAGTGGCTGGCCCAAGGTCACCCAACTTGCTTTGTGCTTAAGGCAGGATTAGAACTCACAGTCACCCAGTTTCTAACCTAATGTCTTAATCATTACAACCAGCTGGCTCTCAGTCTTGCTTTAACTGATTTTTTTACACCCTCTAATCTCTTAAATAAGGCCCATGCATGTGAATGAAATCTTCTTTACATGTAGCTGATAAAATAAAATTAAAAAACGAGCTTGCTTTTTCACTCACACTCGCACATTAGCTGATGGCCAGTGTATATCCATTTACAACAGCCCACAAGATTTCTATTCGTTCAGAAACACAAGGGACTAGAAGCACCAGATGACAATTCTCTTCTTTTCTTGGCAGAGGGACAATGATGTCCTTTCATCGTGAGCTGTGAATTCTGTTGGATGGATCAGATGGATCATACATCATGTCTTCCTTCGCTTAACCACCGGGCCCGATAGGTTGTCCACCCACTTGGATTCTTATTTGTTTGGGAATCAGTAAATATTTGAGCCAACCTGGCTTGGATCTTGCCTTGCCAACCGCAGTCATCAAACTCAGTGGCAGCAGCCAAGGCCAAGAAGAAGTAACTGGCTGCATCTTGCTCATCCTGAGAATAAAAGGAAAGAGATAAAAAGTAAAGCACTGGAAGGTTCTTCCAGTCAAGGCTGAAAACATGGTAGGGATCAAAAGAAAAATGGCTTAAGAAAGAAAAAAAAACTTTTCAACACTTGGAACCTTAAATGGCTTTTACAACTCTGTGTTATGACTCCCCACCACACTCCCCTCCCAAAAAACAACTTTATAACAGAGAAATCTTGAAACTAGCACAACCCTGTACTTCAAGCAATTTTTTCCCCGTTTGGATTATAATGAGGCAAAATGTGGCAAGCAGCCATCCCAGTTCATCACTTATGCAGAGCAAATGAACGCAGATTTGATTGCTTGAAATAGCAATTAATTAATTTCATACAGACTAAGAACAATTAATATGTATGAAATAATGCAATATGTATGAAGGGACATGTGAGGAGCTACTGAAGGGACATGGTGGGGCTACTGAAAATCATATCCAAAGCAAGGGTATTTAGAAAGGGAGTGGCAACTGCAGAACAAAATAAGGAGAGCATCAAAAGTAGAGGACAGCAGGATGGCATATCATAAATCACAGCTGACAGCCTGCAACCCAAGCCACATGTAGTCCTTCCAAGCAGTGTGTGAAGCTTCCAGAGCCCTTCCAAATTAGAGCATATCAGATCTGGACTGAAAAACCTCAGGTAACTAAACATGGCAGAAAAAAGATTCAGAGAATTCTAGGCTTTTATTGACATTTAGTAATTCCTTGGAGATATTTACATTCTGGCTCTGGTTGCTGTACTCTAAAGTGCAACGAAATGGCTATTTTAATTTGAAAGAAGATGAGGAATTATTGAATGTATGAGAAAGGTTCACAGTAGTTCAACTTAACTGAAATGGAATAAAGTAAAATTTAGCTTTTATCCTCGCTTTGAAGCATATCCCTTTGATTGATTTGTCATTCAAGGGCCAAAGTCTGGACATTAGCCTGAAACAAATAGTATATCCCTTTTGTAAACTGAAAAAGTATTAACTGAACAAAGTGACTTGGAGGTCCAGAAAATGGAATAGTTGCTGACACTGCAGCAAAAAAAAAATTACACTAATTCAATATTTTCACAAGATTCTGAATATTTTCATTGTTAAGTGCAAAGTAAATCAAACCAGAGCATCTTTACTAAAATGCAACAGGTCAGACATCACAGATGCTATATTTCACCTTTAATTTGTGGAGAGTGAGATCTCCCAGTCGGTAGTAAACCTTAGAATAATATATGGCTTCTTGAGCCCCTTGCAATTCTGGTGAATGCAAAGAAAGCGTCCTCAAGTAGCAGTCTTCAGCCATCTCATACATTTGCAGAAGGTAATACACAGTTGCCAGCCGATGAAAGGCAACCAATTCTTGCAAATGATCTCCTGGAACGAGAACATGGCATAAATAACTATTTGGCCATTGTAAAGGCTGCAGGATTTGCAACTCTCCCCTTCCTCCTAGACCCGTGAAAGACCATGTACTTCAATCCCCGAGCAGCACCATTTCAACTGCTTCCTGCCCAGTTCCTAAGATTTGGGAAGACTGCACCGTGTTCCCCTGCCACCACCTTTTTGCTCCCCCAGACGTTAATGGCAGTGCCAATCCCACATGCTGAAAAAGTTTTGCAGTAACAACCATAATAATAAATGCAAACAATTGTTTTATTTATGCATGTTCCTAATGTCATAAAATCAATGGCAATTCAATATGATAGGGAAGACATGCCAATTTCATGTGGTAGGCATTAAACACTCCATTACTGCAATCTTGAAAAATATGTATACAGTGTTTCCATAGACACAATCGTTCTCAGCGGAAATGAAAAAAAAAAATTGAAGAGCAGATTCCTTGCTTGAAACACGATAATGTAGACTATTAAATTTCACTGTGATGAAATTAGACATGCCGTCTTCAAAAGCTCGTGCCTTGTTGCTCCAAGGTGAGCAGTTACACAACAAAATGAAGACTGTGAAAATGATAAGGATATGTGAAATAATCCATTTGATAGAAACACATTCCATTTGCTTTCAGTTAAGAATTTCTAGGCTATTGGTTGCAATATCATTGTCAACAAAATATTGTGTCCAAAAATCAAGCAATGTCTTGTACAACACCGACTGAGTCATCTCTGACTGGGACATCAGCAGCCTTTATCTGAGGAAGGATAAATTTATCTGGCAATTCTTTCCCAGTGGTTGTGAATTCATAAAATCTGCGAAGAGCTACTTCTTTGATTTTGAATGACGTATAATAAATGCCCACTTACCTTTGTACTTTTTTAAAACATTTACTGAGGCCAACTTGAATATTTTAAATTGACTTGGGTGACACCACCTTCTAAGAGATGTATAGTGGTTATTTTCTGTACTCACAAATTATTGACAATTTTCAGAATATGACTTAGGTATTCTTGTGTTATAAACCTTGATTCCTTCCTACCTACATCCACGCTGAGTCTGACTGCCAAGGTAGCAAATTCCAAAGCGTTTTCATAATTGCGGAGCCCAATTTGGAGTTCAGCTAGCTTGTTGAACACTCTCAATTCCGTTGTTGTGTCTCTCAGTTTCCTGGCCAAAGGTATAGCTCCTCCCTGGCAAAAACACCAAACGATTTGTCATGGTGGTTTCATAACTTTCTACTCTCCATCCTCCTGCTGCAGCCCAACCAAGAGTCCCTCAGAGAGGTCACACAAAGCAAAGAAGACCTGACCATGCGTACAGTCTCTTTGATAATCATTTGCCAAAGCATCATTTTCTGATAACTGAAAGGAACGTTATCTCACAGTTTTCAGATTTATAGGTAACCTGAAACACAACATAACTTTTGTCGGCTCTCACTTAACCTTCTCTTGAACTTTAGATGAACCTGAGATCATTTTGCTTTTTGTTTCCTTGTTTTGTGCAACTGGATGGCTGCCCATTTGGCTTTTGCCTAGAAACAGGTTTAAGTCTATTAATTCAGCAAAACTAAAGCTGTCTGTCACTATAAATTTAACACAGTTTGCACACATTGTTTAATATGAAAGAAAAGGCTACCCGTTGGATCAATCAGACCATTATAGACTTTTAGAAAGTCTACAATTTTTTTTCTAAAAAAAAAAGTTCATTTCTTATTTTTAAAGATGAAAGGGCTATACATTTTCTCTTTGTTTCTTCCTTTTTTTTAAAGCACCACTTCATTAACACTTCGAACACTTAAAAAGAGATGGTAGGGCTTTGTTACTAAAAAGAGGGAAAGAGCACACAAGAAAAAGAAAGAGAACTCCTGCTTACTTTGTACTCAAAGATATTTAAGTAAAGTTCTTAGAGTGCATCCTTCAGTACAGATGGAAGGGATCTTGTAAGGACCACCGTCAAGCTGTCAAATGCCACAGTTGCACTGGACTGCATTTTTACCCTAGCAATCAGCAGCAGCAATCCAGATTTCTAAAACAATGCTTTCCCATTATTATATACTCTGAAGGTATCAGGGATTGAACTAGTGACCTTTTGCAGTCAAATCATATGTTGTATCAGGAGGGCATGAATTAAATAAAAGGATAATATGCAAAGAGCAACAACAAGAAAATTCCTCATCACGATCTTACTTCCACAATTAACAGCCACAACACAGTCAGTGGTCCTCTGACCTTCATTGCCATGCCTAACTATACCCCCAGATTCCAGTGTGCTTATTTTCAGCCAGCAATATTAGCATGTAGAGGCACAGAAGGAATCACTGGAGTAGATTGGTGGTTCCCCCCCTCCCCCAGTGATTTCTGTCTGATGTTCATCTCATTTTCCACTTTCTACTTCTGCACAGTTTCTTTCCATCAATGTTGGAACCACCCAGTATTGGCAACCTCTAGAGATGTTGATACAAATATATCTTGTAGTTGGTACCCTGTAATATTCCACTGCCTTGTGCCTGTTCTTGATTCCATTGAAGAAGACATCTCCTGCCTCTTCGTATAATTCCATGGCCAGGTGCAGCTCTTTGGGTTTCAGTGCTGTCTCTATGGATGCCTGAAAAGGGGAACCAGTGAGGTTAACAGCTGAGGCAATAGGATCATGGAAAAAGGCTGAATGTTTGCTCAAAACAACTCAGGACACTTCAACTTAGCTGCATCCATTTAAAGACTCTTATACATAACAAAATACAGAACCCTTCATGACATTTTCTTTTTTATTTCCATTGCAGAGACTTCATAACTCTGAAGGAAAAAGTGGAAAGTAGGTACAAAAAATTTAAACATCTCTCCATGCAGAGAGATTTCCATTGCTTGGTGATATGTACCCTCTTATTTTACTTCATACTGTAGCATTCAGTTCTCCTTTTTTGTAATTTGATGTTCGTCACTCTAATGCTCTTCTACTCAAACCCCCCCCTTACGTTTCAGTACCAAATCTCTGAAATCACCACACTACGAATCCAAATGTTGCTTATGAATCTAAATTCTGCACCCACAAATGAAAGTCATAGGTTTTCAGTGTTAAATATTATATAACCCGATATTAAATATTAATATTTAATATGACCTAATATTAAGATAAGTGTGCAATATGTAACTGCATCTTTCGTTTAAAGCTTAGAGCACAAAACATGCATATGGGCAATGCAGAAGATCTGTGATTCAGCCAAGATCCAGTCTATATGTAATAGCTAGAGAAGGATATTTACTGCCATGGTTGGTGATGCCTTATATTGTTAGACACTGACTCAGCATCCTCATGTGCCAGACACAGATGAAAACTCACATTTTATAAAGAATGATCTAGGTTATCCAATGATTGAAATCACACTTTTGCAATAATCTTTTACAAAGTGGTTGGGTAAAAAGCTACAACTAGTAAAAAAAGAACAGAAAAATACCAACTTAGAAACCAAACTTTTTTATGTACCTGTAAATACATTTCCACAAGTTCATTCTCTTGCATTTGATAATAGAGCTTACCAGCCTGTAACCAGGCCTGGGCTGTTTTAATATTTTCCTCCAGGTCAATAAATATTCTTAGGCTCTGCTTGGTAGAATCCAATGCCTGTTTCAAAGATCTGTTGGAATTACATGTATTTCATTATTAGTGAAACTCATGAATAGTTAAAAGAAACCACCTCATTTTGAGCCACTCTATAAAACGTCGCTTACAAGAAACTGCATTCTGACCTTCACACAGGCTGAATTCTTTCCTTTGGTCTTAAATCCAATGGAGAAATTATTTTAAGCAGATGAACCTTTAAATTCATCCTTAAATAAGTCCTTGTTCTAAAGATATCACTCTTAATGGAAGACACATTCAAGAGATTTAAAAAACAATAAGGAAGAAGGTTACTTCCTTTTATTTTAATTATACAGCTTAAAAATCATGTTACAAAGAGATAGTTTTCCAAGATTTTGGATAGCATGAGAAACCCTAGCAAATATAACATGGCAAACAGCTTCCTTCAGGCATAACATCTTGAAGGAAGGTAAGAAGCAAGAAGAAAACAATCCACACCCTTTATTTCAGGGGTCTTCAGACTTGGCCCTTTTATGATTTGTGGTCTTCAACTCCCAGAATTCCTCAGCCAGGCATGCCTGGCTGAGGAATTCTGGGAGTTGAAGTCCACAAGTCATAAAAGGGCCAAGTTTGAAGACCCCTGCTTTAGTTTGTTTGCCATATTCATTTCCCTCTTCCTCAAAAAATTTCAAGCACCATCGTTTTTATTATCTTCCATTCATACCAACTCTTGTGTGGCATATATTCAGAACAGTGCATGCATTCATTCAAGGGGCATGGTCATATGCCACTGACCTCTTTGTGCTTCTTTATGTGACCGGTGAGTCTTTAAAGCTAGAGAATTCTCGCTGTTGCCTTGGCTGAAGGATATAGGCAGTGCTACTCCTTCTGCTAACCTTTCCTCAAAGGTTAAGCTTTAGATTACAGAGCAACTGCCAGGCAGCCTTTCAAGTGAACCAGTGACAATCTTCAGAGATCAAGAAGGTAGGCCAGCATTTCTCAGCCTTGGCAACTTTACCATATGTGGACTTCAACTCTTAGAATTCCTCAGCCAGCTGGAGAATTCTGGGAGTTGACGTACACACATCTTAAAGATACAAGATTAAGAAACACTAGGGTAGACACATCTTTAGATCCATGGGGTACCTCCATCTCTGAAACGAATGTGCTGTTTGCATCCAAAGTCAACAATGGCTACGCTAGCAACGTGTAATCTTTTATTCTAGTGAATTCATTAAAATTACTCACCTCTCATTCTCTCTCCAAGCCATCCAGAATAGGATATGCTTAAAACCTTGCCTCTGACTTCCTGCAAAAGTAAGATTTCTAACGTCCCTCTCCCCTTTTGTAGTTACGTCAACATTGCCTAGTTGGGAAGAAGCCTACTGCTTTGGGGAAAATGGGGAAATATGCCTTTGAAACGGGTAATTAGAAACAACTTTGATATTTATAAGTAGGTAATTGGGAAAAGGAATAACCTTGAGAAAGAGAAGGAAGAACTGCTATGAAGACAGTGGTCAGATAAAAGAAATCTGGGTCTGGACAGATCTGTAATCTGAGTAAGCATTTCAGATAAAACTCTCCCTAGTTCTCAGGAACATTTTGAGCACCAGGGACCGGTTCCTTGGAGAGAGGTTTTTCTGCAGACCGGAGGGGGCATGGTTTCATGTACTGCCTGCATCCCACAGATGGGGCTTTGCTTGTTTGCATGGACCGGTTTCTGGCATGGACCGGTTTCTCTCCATGGTGCTGGTCCATGGAGCGGGGGTTGGGGACCCCTGCTCAGGAAGATAACTAAAAGAGGGGGAAAGTACATTCAGACTTGCAAGATTCTGTTACTGTAAATTTGTAATAAAAGTAGTATTAGTATATATGTCAGGTTTCCAAGACTGGTCTACCTTGGAGGGCAGATAAAGTACATTGATTGCCAGTCAGAAACAATGGGAGGAGATTAGAACTTAATATTGTTTTTATTGAATTCTTTTCCTTTTTGTATTTTTTATTCTTTTCTCTTTTTCCCTTTGCTCTTTTCTTTCTTTTATATAATTATGTGCATTTATTTTTAGAACAATGACAAATAGCAATGTTATCAATATTAATCTTTAGAATGTTATAGAGCTTTTAACTTTTTTCTTGAGATAATATATGGAATCTAGGTCTATAGATTTAATTAACAAGTTAATGAAATATTGAGTTAATGAACCTTAAATTTTATAATTATCAATCTTTCTTTGCTGATATTTATTTATTCCCCCTATTTTTCCTACATTTTTTTTTCTTATGTAGCTACTTATTCTATTGTCTAAATGTTTCAAACAAATTCTTTATTAAAAGAAAAAACAAAGGAAAAGGTGGCAACTTGAAGCAAGTGAACCACTATGGAAAACCTAGCTTGAAATATCTGGTGATGTATACATTTCTCTCCTGTGCATGCACACACTCTTCTTTGTATCCTGGTTATTGTATGTAGGTCCAGTGCTTTTCTTTCAGCCATTTGTAACATGGCATATTAATATGATTACACTTGTTAAGAAATGAGCTCTGAGCTGAATTCACAGTAAATACATTGACATTCTGCATCTGGGTGAAGAATTGTTTCTAAACCCCCCTCCCTTTTTTTTTTTAAAGCAAGGAAGTCTGTGTACTTATTTTCTTTTTTCCTCTTTCCTTATATTCAAGATATCTCTCTCATCTGTATTTATCTGGCAGGTGAACATATATAATAATAATAATAATAATAATAATAATAATAATAATAATAATAATAATAATAATAATAATAATAATAATAATAATAAAGTTGGAAGGGACCTTGGAGGTCATCTAGTCCAACCCCCTGCTCAGGCAGGAAACCCTATACCATTTCAGACAAATGGTCGTCCAGTCTCTTCTTAAAAACTTCCAGTGTTGGAGCATTCACCACTTCTGGAGGCAGGTTGTTCCACTGGTTAATTGTTCTAACTGTCAGGAAGTTTCTCCTTAGTTCTAGGTTGCTTCTCTCTTTGATTAGTTTCCACCCGTTGCTTCTTGTCCTGCCTTCAGGCGCTTTGGAGAATAGCTTGACTCCCTCTTCTTTGGGGCAGCCCCTGAGATATTGGAACACTGCTATCATGTCCCCCCTCATCCTTCTCTTCATTAAACTGTAAAACTTTGTAAAATATGACTGATGAAGTGACTTCTGGCTTACCAAGAGAAAACATGCTTTGCTTTAAAGTGTCACAGATATTAATCCATGCTGATTTTCCCAGAGACCAAGACAACTGAACACAAGAGAATGTTTCATTCTTCCTACATAATACATGTACAGTAAACTAATAATATCAAATGAGTATTATTAAGATTTTTCCCCTTCTCTCTAAAATGTTCAAAGCATCTGATATTAAAATCAATGGCAGAGAATACATTAAAAACTAATGAACCTTTTTGAAAAGACTGAATTTTTTGCTTTATGATCTAGTGTTCAATGGATTATGAACAGTGGAACTCATGCCATTTGGGCTTAAAGACAACAATATTCTAGAATTTCATGCTTTAAATATTATTGTTTTTCACTTGAGAATGATAAAAGGAAGGAGAATATTTGTAGCTCAGGGGTTGACATGAGGGGCCCTTGGTGCTCTCTGAGCTTGCTTGTTTTCTTGCAGACGTTTCATTACCCTAACTAGGTAACATCATCATAACCAGGGCTTTTTTTCAGCCGGAACGCGGCGGAACCGCGTTCCGGCACCTTTTTCCGGGCCGGCCGCACCGGAAATAGCCCCTCCCACACCGGAAATAGCCCCTCCCAAATTTTACTTGCATTCCTGTTCTCTAAAGGGGCGGTCCTAGGGTTTGATGAGGGCGTGGCCAGGTTTGAGTTCCGCCACCTTTTCTCCGAGAAAAAAAGCCCTGATCATAACATAACATCAGGTAACATGATGTTACCTAGTTAGGGTAATGAAAGGTCTGCAAGAAAACAAGCAAGCTCAGAGAGCACCAATGATAAAAGGAAATTGCTTTAATAACAAAATCCAATGAAACTAAAATACTGTTCAAAATATTGTAACACTTTTAGTTCCAGTCATTATTTCAACATTTAACAGGGAACATGAATGCTGACTCACCTGGGTGTTTGTAAACTTTGGTAGAGCTGGCTGAGGACCTGTAGAAGGTGACCTTCTTTTTCTCTGTCCTGGAGATGCCGAGCTAGGAGAACGTGGTGCTCGTGGTATAGAATGGAGGCTCTGATGTCAGGATGCACTTTACTATAGAAATGGCAGAGGGACTCAGTGACATGAAGTTGACCTACATGGCATCAGGTAGGATAAAGATTTTTTTTTTAAAAATTGCCAAATAAATAACACACTTGACTTGACATGAACAATTTCCCCTAAAAATAAGTACTCACTTATCACATTTTGAGTCTTCAAGGCAATGGCCAAGGCCATCTCATAAAAGATGATGACTTCTTCTGCCTTACACCTCACTAGCTTGGACTGAGCCACCCATAACAAAATGTGCACTAGTTCCATCTGTGTATCATCACCATCCTGGAGTTCAAAATACAGCTGAATGGCCCGGAGAAAATAGTACTCGCCTAAATAGTAAGCCCCCAAAGATGTGACCAGGCAACCAAAGTTGGCTAAGGCAATGGCTTGGTTACGCTGATTTCCATTTTCCTGGGCTTTCTTCAAGGCCCATAAGTAGTTCTCTGCTGCCTTTTGCACCTGCCCTTCTCTTGTAAGGGCAATGGCTAAAAGATTGTGAACGACCCCATCTTGTGTGACACTGTCTGTCTGCCGCAGAGAACACAGGAGGTATTGCATGATCTCTGAGGTCTTTTCTGGTAGGCTGTTCAAAATAAACAACCACCCCAAAGAAAGGGATGCTTCAAATGCTTCTTCTTCACCCATCACTTTACCAAGGGCAACGGCTTGGTTGGAGTAATGCACAGCCTTTTCTAGCATGCCATATTTGAGGTACAGTTTGGATAAAAGTGCACACAAGGCTTTTTCAGTAGATAGAGTCCCAGCTTCGTGGGAGAAGGACAACCCACAATGCAGATAGAAGCAAGCCAATGCTGAGATGCTGTTGTTGCTTTTCTCTTGGACTTTCAAGAGTTTAGAGGTGTTTGCAAGGATGAATCCCGCTCTCCAAATGGGTGTGAAGCCACCTTTTATATTGCTGGGGGAGACCATCCTGGCAGCTGCTAAAGCTACATGGGGCACATACTTTTTTCCATACAGATAGGCAAGAAAAGGCATTGTATCTAAAGGAAATGCACTGCTAGCCTGGCTGGTAAGCTGTGCATTCAGAAACTGCAAACGTTCTGCAAAAGGAAGGACCTCATCATATTTGCCCAGGTGCAAGAAGAGTCTGACAATGAGGAAGCAGGACCGAATCTCCATTGTTGTGTTGCCTACAGCAATGGCTTCTCTCAGGATATACATCATAACCTCTAGTTCAGTCTCAGAACTGAAGCAGTGTCCAGACATGCAGGCCAGAAGTGTCATCCCTTTCCCAATCACGGATAAGAACTTTTGCTTCATCTTTTGTTTTAGATAAATGGCAGCAAGGTTTGCATGTAATGAGGTAAGTAGAAGTAGATCTTCAAACCCCTTGTCCATAATATTCATGGCTTCCTCAAAGTAGACTCGTGCTTGGGAGAACTTGGCCTTCCTGACACAGAGGCGGCCCAAAAGATAACATATCCGAATATGAGCCCAAGCAAGGTGGCCCCTCTTAGCCCAGTTCCTGGATGTCTCCAGATATATGACTAACTCCTCTTCATTGGTGAAACCATAGAAGGTAGAACTGAGGAAGGAAAAGGAGAGGTCATAGAGACTTTGGAAATGAGGCACATAGCTTTCTTGATTGAGGAAAGTCAGTATAGGATCAAACACATCACAGTCTTCCATATGCCCAGCATTTAGATCAATAAAGAACTTGGGGTCATCAAGGTCATCTGGCTCTGGCAGAAGTAAATGTTCAAGGGTGAAAGGTGAAGATTCAACCACTGGAGTTGACTTCTCAGAATCAGTATGAGTAAATAAACTGTTATAAGATTGCTTCCCCCAATTTTCAGATATCCAACCAGTCTTATGTCCATGTACAGCAGCATCTGAAAATGATTAATAAAGCACAACAATATGATTCCTTTTATGGTAATACATTTCAGGGGGAAAAAAACATTCCATTTTCCCTTTCAACCATACTCACCTGATGGTCTTTGTGGATACATTGCAATAGGTTCAAAGCCATCTGTGTAATCAAGAAAAAGGAAAGAAATATGCAAGATCAAAAGTCAAACTTCAAACTTGGCATTATAACAAAAAACTTAAGTTGCTTCATTCAAAGCATACACAAGAAAAAAATGAAGTCCAATATTAGCTTGGGAAGGAAGAAACAAGGAAAGAATAAGATGAGTGTAAGGGATATAAAGCTACAGTATATGACTGTACTACAATGAAGGGAGAGTATACTGTAAGTTCTGAATTAGGTCAACTTATTCATTTTCTACATTGAAAATGTCATTAGAAATAATAGAAAATTCTGTTCATTCCTATTGTTCAACTGCCCTTTGATGTGGCAGAGTACGGACACACTTTGGAGATATTGCAAATTCAGTTCCAGATTATCACAATAAAGCACATATTGCAATAAAATGAATCACACAATTGTTTTGCTTTCCCATTGCATATAAAAGTTATATTTTACACTCTATGTAGTCCATTTAGTGTGCAATAGCATTAGGTCTAAAAAATAGTACATGCCTTAATTAAAAACTTTTTTATGGCCAAAATGATTAATAATAATGAAAAAGTTTGAAATATTATGTCAATTACTAAAATAGGACACAAAGACATGAAGTGAGCAAATGTTGGAAAAATGGTGCCAGCAGATTTGTTCACTGCAAGGTTGCTGCAAACTTTCTATTTGAATTTTTTAAAAGGCAGTATCTGGAAAGCATAATAAAGTGAAGTGGAAGAAAATATACTATTCCTATGTGACTGTTAATGCAAATTAACAGGTGATAAATAAACATGAATTGGGTGTGGGGCATAAAACCTGAGGAGCAAGGAGCTGTTATCAGGTACATGGGCATATACTCAGATCACATTTGGAGAAAGAGAATTTAGTGAAGGGGCCTTCAAACTTGGCAACTTTAAGACTTGTGGACTTCAACTCCCAGAATTCCTCAGCCAGAATTCCTCCCATTCTGGGAGTTGAAGTCCACAAGTCTTAAAGTTGCCAGGTTTGAAGAACCCTGATTTAGTGCCTTGGTTATATTACATCTCATCCTCCTGCTATTATGTCTACTAAGAACTAAAGCTTATAGAGATTAACATGACATCAAACTATTTCCTGAGTATTTTTCAAAGATAATATTCTATCAAAAGATGAATAGTATAAAGATAGGGAGCAGCAGAAAATCTGGGAACAAGAAATAAGACATTAGAAAGAGACAATATCCAGAGATATGGAAACATACCAAGTCTATATACAGAGGTGATGTCTGTCTGTGCCCATTCATTAAGAAGATTACTGTAATATACCTCATTGTCATTACATGGAGCCTGGAGGAAGGCAGAAATTTCTTCTTCACTGAAGAACACTGGGCTCTTTCTCCTGTGTTGGGGAAGAAAAGGCAGAGAATGACCAGCCAGTCCTGAATATTTTTTATGTTCCCAGAGCCCACTTATCTTTACGATGGTGTTGAATATCTGTAGCTCGGGTGTAGGATGAAGGTGGAGGTTCGTTCTCTGAGCTTGTGGGTTGGTTTCTGAATGTTTCGATACTGACATCCCCTAAACCAGAGGTCCCCAACCTTTTGGGTACCAGGGACCGGTGCCATGGAGAAAGGTTCTTCCACGGACCAGAGGGGGTGAGGTTTTGAATACTGCCTGCATCCTGAGGATGGAGCTTTGCTTGTTTGTGCGGCCCGCTTGCTGGCATTCTGTGGACCGGTACTGGTCCATGGACCGGGGATTGGGGACCCCTGCCCTAAACTCCCCTGAAGATATTACCTAGCCTAGTAACGAAACATTCAGAAACCAACCCACAAGCTTGGAGCCCTAACCACCACCCTCACCACTTACCTTTTTCCTGCTGTAAAATGCAGAAAGAAAAATCCAGATCCTGCAATCTAATATTAGACTAGAAGAATTCAAGCACAAACCCCCACTCATTCCCAAAACTAAGCAATGATCTTGCATTAAGCATTTAATGATACTTAATAAAACCAACCCCATAGGGTCATTGCTGAAAAAATATAATGGAAGGATAAATGGGTACACTGAATGTGGAAAATGTATAGAAAGCAAGCTATTTGATTGACATCCCGAGTTATGTTTTTAAAAAGGCCCTTGAAAACATCTCAGCTATGTCTTGTTCTGCAGTTCAAGGTCCATTTTTTTTCTTCCTATGGCAAGGAAGCATCACTTAACAAGTAAGTATAGGATGGATTTAAACACACACACACACACACACTAAAGTCATTCAAAACCTTCTCTGATCAGGATTAGTTAAAACTATGAAGTTTTAACAAATGCAACCAAAGGAAAAATATATTAGAAGTATACATGGAGAGACACAAGTATTGTATCCATTATTCAACATAGCTGTTCAGAATGACATTTATACAGATGAAAGTATTGATTAGGGAACATGTCGTTAACATAGATGATTGATTTGAATCCATTTATTTTTTACTGTAGCATTTCTCAAAGGTGTTTGCTGTTGTGTCACTTTTTCAGAAATTTTCTCATATTTTTTAAAAACTATAGAACCTATAAAAATATACCTTAGGTCTTTATACGTTTTTTTTAGTTTTCCATATTTCTGCAATAACAACAGGAACTGAACTGATTTCTTACATTATATTAATGCATATACAAGGAGAATACAAACAATAAACCAATAAAAGGAACTTTTATGGAATACTAGTTGGTAAATTCTCCATATTTTCAGCCAAGAGGACTGAGTAATTGAGGGCTGATACTACTGATATAATAGGTGCCAATTTTCATATCAAGGTGCCAATTATACAAATACACAAGTGTTTGGAGGTGGCAACCATGGCACAGTTTATATATTTGTTATATTGTTATATTGTTCATTGTACTATATACTATATACAATTAACTAGTGGAGCAACTTGCCTTCAGAAGTTGGGGTGCTTCATCACTGGAGGTTTTTAAGAAAAGACTAAACAATGATTTATTTGAAATGGTATAGGGTCTCCTGTTTGAGCAGGAGTTTGGACTAGAAGACCTCCAAGATCCCTTCCAGCTCTATTCTGATTGATTGATTGATTGATTGATTGATTGATTGATGATACTTGCATCAGATGATGTGGCCCAAGTACTGAGTGATAGCCTCCTTTCATGTCACATATCATGTCACACATCATTCTCCCTTTGTGTATCATTGCTATACGAAAACAGTCTAAAGAGATTACAACTAAATAGACCATTTATCAGACCTATGAACTGTTTTCCTTTTGGATGATACACGGAAATAAATGTAAAGGCACAAAAAGTTCCAATGGCATTTATCAAATCCAAAATTATCTTCCCAGCTTTAATTTTTTTTAAAAAAAATTGTCATGTTTAGTTTTATATATAAATGTTAAAATTCCTTTGCTATTAAATGAATCAGATATATAGCATTCTTCACAGGCTTCACTGATTATACTTAGATATTTTATGTAAAATGTAAGTTTCTGGTTTCAGTCATTTAGCGTGCAATTCAATGGCCACTTATCTGGAAGTAAATCTCATTGGAAGATACATAGGTTTAGGCATTTACAATCCATAAAAACTGACAAAGAAATATAACACAAAAGGAAGACTCCTTTCAAGGCATTAGCAAAGTTACCATCTTGTGGAAGACAATAACGACACCTTGTGGCCACCACAATTTCACACGACTGCAAAGTTTTTGCAGACAACAAGACATTAACTCAAAAAAATAAATTTGCACTTGGTAGAAATGTATTCTCATTTGTCTTCGGCACTAATGCCACACGTAAGTATTTATTTATTTATGTTTGTTTCTTTGTTTGTTTTTATTAGCCGCCCGACTCCAGTGGAAGTAATAAGAAATAAAATCATAGTATCTACTCAATAAATGGTGTTAAAAAACCCTGGCCTTAGCACGAAGCATGACTTGGGACTATTGCAAATCTATCTAGATTGTGGTTAAAGTCTACTTTTCCTGCATTTTAATTTAATCTGTTTTAAAAGTAACTTCAAAGTCATAGGGAGAGAAGAGAGGAAGAATTCACTGCAGATGAATAACCTCTCACAATATCCTGGTGCTCTGCATAAGCTAAGGCAAAAGTGGAAGCAGAGCCAGTTTATTAAATGAAAGGGTGTAAGTCGAGGGACCTATATTATAATAAAGAAGGCCCCTGTGATCGAATTCTACTCATAGATATCTCTTAAGACTCTTGGTGTGTCCTCTCTAAGGGTAATGTTCCAAGAATTTTACAACAGTCACATGAAAGGCATATCCTCTCCACTCAGGTAAAACTGAGCCAAATGGGCATTATCTAAATTATTTTAACATTGATGCAGAATAACTGAGGAAGAGCATCCTTTAGTTCAGCATCATTATTGGTTTGCATTCTGAATTGTTTATGAGTCCTTACCTTACTTTAGATAAAAGCATCCCATCCCTCTCCCATCTGCTTGTTTTCCATTGACTGGACAAAGAACTACACTTGAGATTTTATAAAAGAGGGGGAAGGATAACTATTTAATAGGCACATGATCAATTGGAACTGATCTTGGAAAACCAAGTATGGCAGACTTAGCATTTGAATTAGAGAGAACCATGAATATTTTGTTTTAATTTTGCCTTGCTGTCATTGTTGACTCCTGGTGACTGACTGAATCTCAATCCCTGCTGTTTTTTTTATAAGATTTTTTGCAAGTGGTTTCCATTCCTAAAGCTGTGAGAGAATGACTTGGTTCAAGGTTGCCTAGCTGGACGAGGAAGGACTAAAACTCAGGGTCTTCTAGTTTCTAGCCCTAGCTCAACCAAGAAATAACAGGGTTGTAATCTAGACTGGAAAGTAAACAAAGAAATGAAAAGTGTCTTAAAGAAGGCAATGGAAAACTATTTCTGTATTTATTGTTAAATAAAATGTTTTGAGGTATTGAACTATTGAACTATTAATGAAGCCATTAATAGTTGAGCTCTGTACCATTGTAATACATTTCTTGCCCTACTCTTTTGCTTGCCAGTTTTATTCTGTGTCCCATTGTGGTCAAATTAAATATTATTTAGAATTTTACATAACAGTTCAAGAAAGATGTTTTCAAAGGGGGCTTGTCATATAGGCTCAGGCAACATTCTGGAAATAAACTTCACTAAACAAAACCCCACTCATTTATCTAAAAACATTGTCTTATAATTGTCTCAACTGAAAGTTCCCTGAGATAGATTTGCCAAGTTCTTTTGCTTTTTTCTGCCTACCTATCAGGAACCACCAACCCACAACATACTTTCCTCAGTGTCCATAAAATGATTTCCATATTCTGCATCTTGTATCCAAGTATTCAAATTACTCCTCAGCCTATCTTTGCCTGGCCTGTACCTATTTACCTCTGTCAGAGCACTATGACTAGCTCTGCCAAAATAAATCTATACCAATGTTCTGAAAAAAGATATTCCAAAGCTATTAAAAAAGTTATAAACCTTTGGGCAAAAAACAAACTGCCCAAAATTAATGGAAATAACTTCATTTGTAGGAAGCATTTCGATTCTGACCAGCACAAGGTTGAGTCAGTCTTTCATCCTTCCAAGGTCAGTAAAATGAGGATCCAGATTGTTGGGGGGCAATATGCTGACACTGTAAATTGCTCAGAAAAGGCTGTAAAGCACTATGGAGCAGTATATTAGTCTAAGTGCTAAGTGCTATTAATTATTAGCTAAGAGTTGGTTTCCATTTTTAAATTATACTAACTGACGTACAACAATGTTGCTTTGTCACTTTTTCCTGATGAATCTTCAGGTTTATCAGCTTGTGTAACTCATGCATGGAGGCTATTGCAATTAAATGACACAAATTTTGCATACTTTGTGTTTTTTTATCTATTACCTGAGGCTTCCTAAAATAAAGATTCTGTTGGATTTACGTATTGTTAATTTGGGCTTAGCACATGGTCACTTAGCTACAGTACAGTTGCCTGTGAAACAGTGTTTGGATAATATCTCGAGATATGAATCTAGCCACCTGGGACTTCCTCAACAAAGAAGCATATAATAAACACAATGTGTAATTCCTATACATGAAACTGAAACCTCTTCTAATATTGTCCCAATGTTTACCAGAATATTCTTATTATATCATAGGTAACACTTATCACAACCTCAGACAAGCTTGTTTATAGATGATGTAAGAACAACTGGGAGAAAAAGGGCATACGTTTTAATAAAATGCTGAATATTCTAAAGGAGAGTTTAATAAAGTTGGTGGAAATGGCTATAATGCTTAAGATAGCACTTAGCACTTAGACATATACCATTCCATAGTGCTTTATAGCCCTCTCTAAGCGGTTTACAGAGTCAGCATATTGCCCCCAACAATCTGGGTCCTCATTTTACTGACCTTGAAAGGATGGTCAGTAAACCTTGAGCCGGTGAGAAGAAGTAGTTAAAAAACGATAACAAAAAAACCCACAAAACTCAAATCATAAATCTGGATTGCTTGATGCCGCACAGCTTTGGGAGCAGGGAAAAATTCCAATCCATAGAGAAAGAGAACTCAGTCTTCCTCTGACTACTTCTGCCACAACAATCAAGGAAAAATTGAGACCACGTGAAAGGTTCTGTTTTTTGTTTTTCTTTAATTTTTATCATATGGTTTGAACAAGTAATATTTATTTTTTACCCAGGATTCTATGCACACTTTTTTCATCTTAAATATAAAAGCTTGGATCATGCCATGTTTCAACTAAATCAGCGGTTCTCAACCTATGGGTCGCGACCCCATTTGGGGTCGATCGACCATTTCACGGGGGTCGCCAAGCAAGGCTGTCCGCCATTTTTTCCCCTTTTCCGGCGGGTGCCTTACCTCCCTTGGGCTGGGCCAGCTGGTGGTCGGCCTGCTCCGTCTCTGCTGCTTGCCAGCTATGCCTCGGCCGGCACAGGGGGCAGAACCACGCATGCGTGGCGCTCCCGGGCAGGGAAAGTCCTCGACTTATGACCGGTTGGGTAGTCCTCGACTTACGACCAGTTTAGTCCTCGACTTACGACCGGTTGGGGGTCGCGGCATTAAAAAGGTTGAGAACCACTGAACTAGATGATCTGAAGGTCATGAATTCTGCCTTGGTTTCCACCTATGTTTTTTATTTTTATATAAGCACACACACACACATCATACTTACATTGATTCATAACTCTCAAGCTGCACTGATTTGGTCTGGACAAAGCCAATTATCCCGCTAGTTGTGGATTTCCCTATAAACCAACGGAGGCCCGGAATGAGAAAGCCGATCACCTCTAGGATATCCCCTTTGCAGTAACTCAATTCATCCCAGCTTTTTCCTCTGTGATCTTCAGTAGCTGTGCATCTCCCTTGGCCTGAAAAATAGAATGAGCAGGCTGAACAATTGTATTATTCTCTCACAGCAGCACCATGGCTAGAGGCAGTGGAGGGTGTGTGTGTGTGCAAACGAAGCATGATAACAAAAACTCTTTGTATTCCATGACATTTTTGTTTTCTTCGGTAGCTGAGGCTTCACAGACAAGCCTAGTCTGTTTAAAAAAAAACAAAACACCAGGCAGTTATTTATTCTACAGACATATAAGAAGCTCTGAAGACATTTCAATTTGTTACAGGGGGTTTTGTGGGTGGGAGGGGAACAGCCACTGACAAAAAATATTTGCCCTACATCAAACTAATGGAAACTAATCAAGGAGAGAAGCAACCTAGAACTAAGGAAAAACTTCCTGACAGTTAGAACAATTAACCAGTGGAACAACCTGCCTCCAGAAGCGGTGAATGCTCCAACACTGGAAGTTTTTAAGAAGAGACTGGACAGCCATTTGTCCGAAATGGGGTTAGCACTTTTCTTTTGCTTTCAAAATTTGAATTGTTTTTATTTTTTTTAAATAAATATACAGAGAGAGAGAGAGACATGTTTGTGTATTTGTGGAAGTGTGTGTGTATATATAAATTCATACAGTACATGCATACACATGCACACGCATGCACGCACTCACATACACATTGAGAACAAATGGCGTAGTTCTAAGCTTGAAAGTCCTATGAATGTGGCAGATAGACAGCAAGTGAAATAAAAAGGGAGGTGTTCAATTAATGATTTTTAAGCAAACTGATCTTGAGTTTTATTACACTCACCAATCTGCAAAGAGTCAGGCCCATTGATTTCTTTGGATATGCCACAACTGATTGGATAGTTCTTCAAAAACCACCTGCAAATGCAAACAGCTATGAACAAATTGCTTCTCTGAGGGAAATATATGGTTGATGATGTCCAGGTAAGAGATAATTAGTTGCTAGATCTGCTCTATGGCATCAGAGTCTTTGCATGCCTTCTCTTTTATAATTCATTCATGGAATCCATGATCCAACGATATGGTGGTAATAATAATAATAGCAATAGTTTAGATGCCTATCTTAAAAGAGTATTACACAAATAAAACACAAATCAAGATTCTGGAGATAAAATATAGATACAAATACCAGGATCAGTGTTTTCAAAATATCTGACTTATGGAGACAGTTGATCTTGGTACTAGGGAGAATGCTTTTCAGACAAAATTACATCCCCAACGCCTACACTTAAAAAAAGGCAGGCAGCAGATGATAGGAATAATGGTCAGAGAGATATTCACAGTCAAGGAAGCCAATGCAAATCTAGAGAAGATTGTCTAGGCATAAGGTAATGTTCTGTAGAAAGAATATTGATCTGAACCTCCAATATAGTTTGTGCGTACATTTTGACAGACCCAATTTTTAAAAAAAGCAGAAAAAGGAAATCTTTCTGTTTTAAAAAGCTTGTCAGCACTCTTAAATCTAGCACGCTAAATCTTCATTTGGCAAATATGACATGAACAGTTATGAATATCTGAAGAGCCAAAAAAAATCTCCATTAAACAAACATACGTCTTTGTATACAAACCAAATTTGCAAACTATTCTAATGAGAACATTACTGCAAACGTTATAAGTGAATTAGAGGTTGAAAATAAGATTTTAAGTACACATGACAAACAGCAGCCAATTTTAATCTAAAGTTAGAAAATGATATTTTGCTTGAGGTAGCACAAGTGAACTCAGCATGTAGTCACAGTACAACAGTTGGATGTAGACAGGGCAACAGACAATCTACTTACTGGTAAAATGGATGGGGCAACGGCTCTATAGTTGTGACAGATATCAGACCCCTCTGATCGGTCAACAGTGATGTCCCTTCCCACTTGGTTTCATGTCCAATGTCTTTCACATGGACTAATTCATTCTTGAGGAGTTTTAAATCCTCCTCCTCCTCCTCCTCTTCTTCTTCTTCTGCAAGGATGGTGAGTGTTGCTCTGGCAAAAAAGCTGCCTATTTACCGAAAGAAGAGAAGAGAAAGAAACAATGTGACTTCTGCAAATAGTGGGGCAGTATCTACTTTCCTAAGAACGCTTGCACATTTTTAGATCTCTAAAAAGTTCTATTCCAGGTCATTTCAATTTCCATGTAAATACCAGGAATAGTTTTTTTTCCCCTGTCATGGTGCTGCAAAGATGAAACTATCTGCTATCATAGGATTCCCCCCCAAAAAAGATCTCAGAGGCTTTCTTCATTGTAAGAATATTTCATATAGTTCAACATCACTTTAAAGACAATTATTTAATGGTTCAAATTCTTTTCTCCCCACTGTAGTCTAATATGGAGACAGTTCAATGTTTCCCAATAGTTTAAAATGCTTTTTTACATGGAAAAAAAGGAAGGAAGGAAGGAAGGAAGGAAGGAAGGAAGGAAGGAAGGAAGGAAGGAAGGAAGGAAGGAAGGAAGGAAGGAAGGAAGGAAGGAAGAGGAAAAAAGAAGTAGAAAGAAAATTACATTACAGAAGATATCTGCAATGAAACACTTTGTTTCAGCTGAAGGAAATTATTTATATACATTTATCTCCTCCACACTTTGTCTAGCCATAGCTCAGGATTAGTACCAGACAGTTCTCTGCTGTTGGAAGGGTCCTCTAAGATTGGAAGTAAATGTGCAGATATTACCTGTTACCAGAATAAGTTTTAGAGATATTTGAACATGCATAGACTCAGCCTCCAATCCAATATTTTCTTGCATATCTTTCTCCCACATCCTTCTTCCTCATCATGTTGGAGACCTACTTTACAGTGAAACAGCATTACACCATCGGATTTTTTGGATTCTGACTCAGGATCCTTACCTTCCTGCAGCAGAAGACCCAGATACATGGTGGCCATGCAGTCCTCATCAACAGTGACAGTGATCTCAGTATCATCTACCTGAGCACAGTTCAACCAGTACTCAGGAGTGAAGAGAAGTTGTTCCAGGCAGCAACCCACATATCCTATTTCATCATACCAAAGGAAGAACGAAAATCTGTAACGTGCTTTCCCCAAAGGCCAAAGCTGTATTCATTTATTATCTCAGACCAATGTTTAACTCAAATTATCAGCCATTCTATAGAGCAGGGCTCCCCAACCCCCGATCCATGGACTAGCAAAGGGCCATGGCATGCCAGAAACTGGTCTGCGCAAACAAGCAAAGCCCCATCCGCGGGATGCACACAGTACGTGAAACCATGCCCCCACTGGGCCGCTGAAAATCCTCTCTCCACAGAAGTGGTCCCTGATGCCCAAAAGGTTGGGGACCTCTGCTATAGAGTCACATTAACAACAGAGAACGTGCTTTTCCAGTGCCTGTATTACAGAGACGTTTGTAGCATATTAAACTAGTCTTTGAAAAGAAAATTAGAAGTGGTTCGTGTTTTGCCCTGAAGTTCTGCCTTAATATTATGGCCAATATATTTTATGTTCCCACAACTGCCCTTCTGATGAAAGGCCAGTCATTCCTCAGTGGAGTGTGATTTACCAAGTGCCAAATAAGTGGAAAACTTCCAGATTTCTTCTACAGTTCTGAAGGAGAGCAGAAAGCGATTCTCCTGTGCCTGGATGCATACCAGCCTGGCTGACAGCTCCTGCAAAAAGACAGAAAAGGACAAGATTTAAATATCGTAAAAGGTTAGCATGTGCCTTATCATACTTTTTGCAAATTATAGGCATGACATTTGGAACTTGGAAATTTAGACAAGGTGTGAGTTACCCTGGGATAATGAAATCTAATCAGGAATTAAGGATTCATTCTTAAATATGGGTCTAAAATAAGGTACAGAGTGAAGCCTAATCAGATCCATGTGCTAGCCAGCTGTATCTTCTTCAAAATATGACAACCCATTCTCCTATTTTTCCATCATCCCTATTCCCAAAACACAGCATTTTGCAAGTCAGTCCATTGAATATGATCTCTTGGTTGGTTTTTGCCCAAACAGCTTATATTTCCTTCAGTTTTGTCCTGCATCCAAAACCCTGGGTCTCTTCCAAGGTTTTTTTTACTACCACTAGAGATCGGTACTGTAGGAATGAGTGTGCTATACATAATAATAATAATAATAATAATAATAA
>NW_015390026.1:56287-64943 GCF_001527695.2 Protobothrops mucrosquamatus
TGGTTGCATTGAGCCTCCCCAGGACCCTGTCCACGTCCTCGGGCGAAACAGAGTCAAACTCCTCCCATTCAACCGTCTCAAGGCCTGCTTCTGTCTCCTCCCCCTGGGCCGACCAGTCGGAGTCCAAGCCTTCTCGGATCCGCGCGACTTTGTCATGCAGATATTGAGCGAAATCCTCGGCCCTCCCCTCCAGGGGGTCGAGGATGTTAGTGAATGTTAATAAAATCATTCTAAAACATTTTGCATCATTTAAATTGTGCCCAAATATCTAGGTTAAAATTTGCACGGGCATGAAGTACACATCTGTAATTTGGGTCTAATGCAGTTGTAGCCTAGCTATGCTTAAATTATTTTGAGTCAGGGACGAAAAGGCTATATGTGTGTGTGTTTACACATCACATTTTATTTTATAGGTCAGAGGCTTATTGATAGTTTGATTTCCACATTTTACTGCACTCACAATGTCACTTAGCAATAAATAATAAATGGAGATGGTAATATTCCAATCTCTGGTGGGGTTATGCAGCCATGCGGAGCAATATGAGAAGATGCCATACAGCTGTGCAACAACATATGCTCTGCATGTGGTTCAATCTTCAGTATTTCCAGTTAAAGGTATTCTAGGCAGTACATCAGCAAAAGATCGTACTTAAGATTCTGAGGAACTGTTACTTCATTACTAGCAAGAAGTTACAGAAGTACAGTTTCCTTTGAAAACAATAGTAATAACCACTTCACCTTGAAAACAGCACAAACATCTTTATCGTCATTTTCCAGGGCCCATAATTTCTTTCTTGCTGCCTCTTGTAGCTGCAGATTGAGATCCTGTGCAGAGCGACTCTTGACAGAAAATGAGAGAGAAATTGCTTCAAGAGAAAGAGAAAGAGAGGAAATTAAATGGGAGAAAAATAATATATTTAAACTTTTCTTACTTCCATTATTTTGAATAGATAAGGACTCTAGATCACGGAAAGGTCTATTTTAAACAAATTATAACTGTAGCTATAGCTGTATAACAATAAAACTCTTCTGCACTAGTTTAAACGAGGCAAGGGAACAGAAGCAGGAAAGCTATTCTCTTCTAGAGATTCTTAAAAAGAAAAGGCTTGGTTGGCATCCAGATAAAAGATCTTCATAATCCTGAAGATTATGAAAGTTACAGTTTAAGACATTTAAAAGCTATCACATTGGTTATCCCTGCACTAGGTGACATAATTACAGTTGGAAAGCAGCTTCACGTCTCAAGTAGTAAACATCTGCAGCCAGAAACTGAGGTGCAGCAGTTGAAAAAAAAACTGGGCTTCATGATGGTTCTGGGAAGGGATGCTAAGAATGTGCGGATTACATCTGTTGCCATTGGTCTTCCATTCTTAGGGAAGATTCATATACAAATAGAAAATAATGCATAAAAGGTCTCAACAGGCAAAAGATGGCGTTTTTGATATGCCTAGCAAATCTAAGAGGAACTTATAGAATAAGATGCTTGCCAATTTCTGCCTAATATAGCAAAGTCTCCTTTGCTATCTCTCCCCAAACCAACTCAATAACAACTTTTCCATCCTGACTTTTTGTTTCCTCCACCATTTACTGTTACTGCAATCTATTAAAAGGGATTAACATAATTCTAAAATCAGTTGTTTCACCCTCAAGGTTTAAGTTAGAGCGCCTCATTTTCCCCAAATTTTTCTATCATGGAGATATTTTTTTAGCACATATCTTTTTTCTGCGGCTGACTTCGTAACAAATTATTGCAAGAAAATCAGTAGTTATCGGAGAATGTTTCAGAGTGGGGAGGTCATTCATTTCAGTTATACACCCTATACTTGTAGTTCAATCTAAATAGGCTCTACACACAAACGTTTTGAATACTGTTTAACTGTTGCCAAGGTGTCAGCTGATATAAGAAATTGGCACATCATTTGATCAATCTTGATACCTTTTGCACTGACATCTGGAATTACAGAGTAGCTATCAAAAATATTATTCCCCTTCACTCCTTCCATTTTCATAGCTTAATCTTTTACGCTGCTAGTAGCAATATGATGTGAAGAACACTAGTGCTCATTTCGAAGAAATGAAATTCAGTGAGCCTTCCTTCCTTCCTTCCTTCCTTCCTTCCTTCCTTCCTTCCTTCCTTCCTTCCTTCCTTCCTTCCTTCCTTCCAACATAAAATAGCAATTAGACAAAAACTTACCATTTGGGAACCCTTCCCCTACAGCCAGTGACACGGACTCAGTTTCCAGAGTGCCCTCTCCTATCTGTGCAGGATGACTTCCTGGATCCAGTTCTTTGGGGTTACCTGATAAGTCACCATGCAGGCAGAAGGACTACTGTCAACTTTTTTAGAGGAAGTAAAGTAAGGCTGCAATGAAGGGGGGCATGGGAATATAAAAGGAGCTGCTAAACACTGGACAATCAAGTCCAAGGATGGACAATCAAGTCCAAGGATGTTGACTGAGTTAATAGCAGCTCCCTGGTGACTCAGAAATCTTTTCCAGACTTCCAGTCTAAGCTGGGACTGAACACTGAAGTTCATATTCCCAAAATAAATCTATTATGCCTTTTAGTATGGGGGTAGCATTGGTATGATCTCTTAACAAGGCAGAGAAGCTAAAAGATTAATATTCCGACTCTCACCCCAACCTCCCAGATGGCCACTTTTAACTTTGCTCTCCTCATCGATTCCCACACTTTACATTTTTCTACACTTATTATTTTGAAAATCCTCTTTGATACTCAAGTACATTTCATCAGCTGAATAGAATCAATACAGAAAATGAGGTTGCAAGAGAGAATGGAATTGTGAGAAGGGGCAGGATTGTTTTAAGGGCTTAAAAGACAAAAATGGTAGTCTAATACTACCACTTTATTTATTACCGTGATCTAAGGAATGTTGTTTCTATCTCTTCAGGGCCTTAAAACAATGCTACCTATTTTCATGACTACTTTTCACCTGCTTCCCTCCCAACTAAAAATACCTCATTCATGAGTATTTTAATCTCATGAAGTAGATAAGACCAGGGAAATTTTTTATGGATAATAAAATGAGTTAATCTTTAAAGAGCTGGGCTGAGAAAGAAAAAGTGGCCCAAAGTCACCGAGCTGGTTTTTCATGCCTAAGGAAGGGACTAGAACCCACAGTCTCCTAGTTTTTTTTAAATCAGTACCTTCCCCACTACATCAAATGGGCTCTCATTTTATTTGAGATGTCAATTTCCCATTTCTTTGGGTATTGTAATGTTGTTCGTGAAAGATTAAATACATCAAAATATTTATGGTAATATGGTGTCTGATAGCAATTATATATTATACATTACTTAGTGCAGGTGAAAATTCACTTTTAAATATACATTTTGAGTTCATCCCCTGAGTTATAGCAAATTAGAATGTAGGTAAAAACTTATGGAAGAAACGTAACTCCAAACACATTTATCCTTTGCCTCAATTACAGGAGTTATATAGTGTCCAGCACTTGGAATAAAATATCTAGGACATTCATTCCTTAATAAATTCATTAATCAACTTTGCAATAAAATTTATAGTAAAGATATGAATTACCAGAAGTTATTTTGATTTTTTATGATGGTTTATTCTAACCTGCCTCGAACAAAACTTGGGGTGAACTCAAAATGTTACTGATGAAACAAGGCAGAACATGTTACTTTTTTAAAAAAAATCCCCAATTGAATGAGAGAACCTTGAAATTATTTCACTATATAATAACAGGTATCACTATAATGTCTCCAGATTAACACTAATCTTTTTGGAACCTCTCAAAGGAGTTTGGAGAACCTTGGAGAAAAGGACCGTCAGGATGTGCTGTTCTTGAAAAAAAACAACTGCTTTACATACAATTATATGCTTAATTTTGGGAGGAAGTTGAGCTAACCTGTAATAGCTATAAAGTGAAAATTCCAGCCAGGTTCATATATCAAACATTGCCATAAAGCTCCTAGAGCAAGGACATTTAGGCAGTAAATTGTGTTAATGAAGACTAAGGCCTTTTTTAAAAAAATCACAATGCAGCTTCCCAAGTTTTCTAGCAATCTAAAAATGTTTAAAAGTCTGGAATACATCAATAGCTGACAAGGGCCTCAAAGCTGCCAAGATACAGTATAAGGTTTGTAAACAACGGTAGGTTCACTTAAATTTTCCCCTCTTTTTTTGTCAGCTCTGCTAATCCATCTGTAAACATAAAATGTGATTTGATTTACACTAAATTATAAACTATATTGGAGTTCCAAGTAAAAAAACCCCAATGGTTTCTTTGAAGTTTATTAAGCCTCTTGTATTTTTTAAAAAGGAATAAGATCTCCTACTGCATTATGCTTTTTCTATTAGTTTCTCTATGTAGGGTTGAATTTTAATTCACCAACAACCACTTCAAATAGCGCAAAGGCAGATCTTGTAACAGGGAGAACGTCACCATGGCCATGTCATTCACTTTTACTTGCTATAATAAAATAACATTTTTTTCTCAGAAAAAGTGACAAGCCAGATTTTATTCGGTAACCATATTTTCCAGAGTTAGATCCAAATAACTCTAATGTTTATCACACTAATCTCATCCTTATGATGGGTGCAGGCATTTTGCTAACTGAAGTCATTCTGCACCAAGGACCGTGAATAACATATTTTACATAGTAGGAAATGGCCCTAACTTTTCATTGAACTTTGTTTAAATCAAGGATAAGGAATCTTTCTTTGCGATCAGAGCTAGAAATGCCTAGGAGTACATTGTGAGCTTATGGTAACAGAGACCTAGTTCAACATTCAAAGTCTACTGGTCTAACCTTTTCTCTTACATTACATACATACCTGCCCCATTCATATTACACACCACCACACAACTCTCTCTTTACCCCTGCTGTAACAGTGGAAAAGGACCTGCTCTTTCAGGAACCTCTCTTCAAAGCACTTCAAGCGCCTTTAGAGGCCATTGCATTTATACTTCCTTCTCTCTGATGGGAAATTGAAGGCCTGGAAACCTCTATATGGCACCATGAATTGGTTGCTTCCAAGAGAAACAATTCGTTTCTCCCTTCTACCTCTTCTCTGAGATAGAAATTTAAGGATCTTGGGGATTCTTGCCTCCTTTCCATAGAAAGCCGCCCTGAGTCCACAAGGAGAAGGGCGGGATATAAATTTAATAAAATAAATAAAATAAATAAATAATTAATTAAAACAGATAAACTAGTTAGATTCAGGGCTAACATGTACAGGTAGTCCTCAACTTATGACCAGCCACTTAGCAACTGTTCGAAATTATAATGAAAAAGCTACTTATCCAGATTTGAACTTCCAACAGCCACTACCCCCTCCAATCACATGACTGCATTTTGGGTGCTTAGCAACCAGCCCTCATTTACTGCTATTTGCAGAATCCCATGGTCACATAACCAGATAACGAGCAATGAGTTTGCTTAACAACTGCCACATAAAACGTTGTAAAATTGAGTATGGGGATGTGAGTGCCACAACTTACAGCTGTAATTGCAAGCTCAGTTATGATTATAAATTTGAGGACCACCAGTATGCCAATAAGTGCTTTGATCTTTTCTGAAGGTTGTTTTTTCTTTCAATATCCAATTATCTTTGAAATAAATCCTGAAGTTCATTTTAGAGTGCAAGCTCTGCCTACAGGCTCAGCTTTATCCTATAGGGCAGGGGTAGGCAATCTTGGCTCTTTTATGACTCATGGACTTCAACTCCCAGAATTCCTGAGCCAGCCATGCTGATGGGAAAGGGAGAGGTTTCCAAGCTGAGCCATGCTGGCTCAGGAGTTCTGGGAGTTGAAGTCCACGAGTTATAAAAGAGCCAAGGTTGCCTACCCCTGCTATAAGGCAAGCTATACTTGATAGTCCATCATAGTCACCCACCCAGCCATACCCATAACTTCAAAGCTAAAAATAAGATTATGTTTTTTAAAAATGCACCTGATGCCATCTTCTTCTCTGGGAACCATCTTTCTGGGGATTCAGCTTGACAACGCTGCAGACTTGACCAAGTGGCTGGGAGTAGAGATTGGATAGAAGAAGAGGATTTTGATTCTGCACCTGGAAAATACATGGAGCAAATGAGATACAGGTTAAACCAATATTGTTAATGCTAACTGGTGTATTTCATTAGGCCAGAAACAAAGTAAACAAAGAAATCAAGTCCTTGTAAAAATGGTTCTGATCTGTCTCTTGCAATTGTGCTCGGCTGAAAGTTCAGAAATACATCTCTGTCAACTATAGTTACTTATTTATTTTAGTTCAAACTGTCTAGGAATGGGGAACTAAGTGTTTAAATAAGTGAACTGAAACTAGTTCCACTGTTTGCATAAATTATGCTGATGTTTGGCATCTTATTTTAAAACAACAGCTTATGATATTTCCATAGGAACAGGATTGTGGAGCACCCTGAGTATCAATTTAGTCACTGGGCATCAATACACAGTGATAGAAATTTGGGGAGCAAACATGGCATGCTACGTTTTTGCACTGATATCAGCCTAATGGATGGTTCTCATTTCTCACACACTGGGTTAGTTTTACACTTGATCAGAAATAAGTCAGAATTAGGTGTGAGAGGGCAACCTGATATCCCTGGACTACCCATGTAATCCCCAATCTAAGTACTAATACGGAATTTCTGCATTGAGTGTTTGAAGAGATGGGTCTTGTTAGGTACAAATCACTATGTAGCCTGACAAAATGTTCTCTTAACTTCGGGAGCTACAGTGCTGTGGCTTCTGAATGCATTGGCCAGATAGTAGAAAACTACAGCACTGCAAACATGGGAGGGAACACTGTCAGAGTATTCGTCTACATTTCCCAGAAATTCAGAGGTTGCAATCAAACTGCTGCAAACTAGACCACACAATGAAAAGGCAGCATAATTAATGATGATCTTGCATTTGTGAACTTGTCATAATTGGAACCATTATGTAATTCCAATCCTTTCTCATTGCTTGAGTGAAATAAAAGAAAGAACTCACATAATTGTACTTCTGTTTGGATTTCATTTAAACTCGCAGATCAATATCTCTTATTTCATATTCCCAATGCAGAAACTATTAGATAAGCTTACCAAAGCCAATTGTTTTATTATAATTTCATATGAATTGTTAATGGATTATTCATATTTACAGCTACTATTAAAGCTAGACTAAAAATCATGTCTCAAGATTTTCACAGGCTATCAAGACCAGCTTTAGGGAAAAAAACAAGGTAAGAAAATTTGCAGAATAGGGCTTCTGGAATAGCTTCACTCTGAGTAACATGACTAGGAGTGAGAAGGGAAGAGGCTTAGCATTGACGAAACAGTAACATTCAGGGTCATTACTCAATTGCTTTTTCTATTAGTATGCATTGGGGGCATGTTCTTCTCTGCCGCCCTAATGGTCTATTTTCCTTCCATCTTTCCTTTCTCCCACCCTCCCTCCTTCCCCACATCAAATTTTGTTCTGATTTTTAAAAGTTACTCTGCTGACAGAGGAAGTCCAATACATCACTATTGTTGTAACATTTTACTCTAGCTAGTCCTGCAGAAAGTTGAAAAGAAATAATGTAAAAGGATTGGGGGTTTCCTCTGTCATCAGAAAAACAGCAGCATTATTGTGCTGCAGCTATAAAAAATAGAAAAAAACAGCTGCAATTTTATAAATCCATAATGTGAGTCCCATCATACAGCATTCTGTGTGAGGCTGGAATGTCTCATTTAAAAAAGATGTTACAAAACTAGGGAGAAGATGTAGAAAACCAAGAGAAAAAGCATACTGAGCATGAATGAAAAGAGAAGACATAGGAAGAGGTTACCTAAAAAGTCAGCAAAAAGACAGAAAAGCAATTGCATATGCATTGGTTTGGGACACCTCATTAATACAATGCAACAAATCCAATTTCTTCCACTTGTGAGTCCTTAGTCATATAGGTATTAAACATATACACTATAAAATTATCAAGTACCTCCTTTGAAGCATGAAAGCAGGAAAGGTAGAAGTGAGAAATGCTACATATTTTCCATGAGGGAAGCCATAAGCCTCTGGCTTCATAGCCCTGAATTACACAAATATAGTGTTTCCTGTTTATGGCGTGTTTCCAGGCCCCTCGACCATTAATTGCTGATAGCTAGGCAGGAAACAATGGAGAACAGACAGCAGATTAGATTTATTTTTTTCAGCTGCATTGCCAGCTACTCATGAAGAGCTGTCACAAAAGGCTTAAAAGCAAACAGAGGCAGAAAGTCATAATGCTTTGCTAAGAGTGAGGTTGTAGGCAGCTCACCTGTTGACCACATTGAACATTTCCTCTGTAAAGGGAAACCAAAGCAGCAGCCCATGTGTCCACCAGCCCATCTGACCCCCAAGTCCGTCGTCTCCCCTCTAGCAGACCCAGGACAAGACCAATGCAGACCTCTGTGTCAGCTCTTTCAAAGGGCTCAGTTAGTTATGTCAAAGCAGCCTCTCAGAACACAATGCATCTGTTGATGGCCCTCGCAAGGTGGGAGGTAGGGCTGGGCCAGTCTCCCAATAGGCAGGGAATGCTCAGAAATATCTCATCCATTTCAGTGGTTTATTCCTCCCAGCACACCACAAACACACATACACGTCTTTCCTGATTGTGTTTCAAATGCCAGGCAACACATTCTCAGCATTCTGAGCTTTGGTGGG
>NW_015390027.1:0-2698 GCF_001527695.2 Protobothrops mucrosquamatus
TCATACCCCTTGGTTGAGGGTCCATATCGACTACGCTGGCCCCTTTCAGGGGCAATTCTTCTTACTCCTCGTGGACAGCCATTCCAAATGGCTAGAGGTCATGCTTGTCTCCTCCACTACTACTGCTAGGACCATCCAGGCGCTGAGAGGGATCTTCGCCTCACATGGACTTCCAGATGTCCTTGTCTCCGACAACGGGCCCCAATTCACCTCGTTTGAGTTTAAGGCTTTCCTCCAGGCCAACATGATCCGGCATGCCACATCTGCACCGTTCCATCCAGCTTCCAATGGCCAGGCTGAACGGATGGTGCGCACAACCAAGGATGCCTTAAAGAGGATCACTCACGGGAACTGGCATCACAGGTTGGCGGACTTTCTTCTTTGCCACTGCACCACACCATGCACAGCTACTGGGAAGAGCCCAGCAGAACTCCGCTGGGGTCGCCGCCTCATCACTAAACTGGACAGGTTGCACCCAGACCGGGTGGCTTCACAGGTGTCACAGCCGTGGGCACCTAGGAGACTACAGGTGGGCGATCCGGTCTGGGCAAGGAACTATGGACCTGGACATCTCTGGGTCACAGCAGTGGTATGCAAGGTCTCTGGGCCGCTGTCATACGAAGTGGCCTTGGACGATGGTCGCGTGATCAGACGTCACATTGACCAACTGCGCTGGAGGCTTCCCAGCAACTCTTCCGCTCCTGGCTCTGCTCTCGGGGGGGAGGAGGACCACAATTACGATTGTGGACCACATTCTCTCCGACAACCCCAGGCTTCAGCTATTGCTCCAAACAGGGAGTTCGCAGAAAGGGGGTTTGCCATGGAGGCGGCTCCTGACTCTGGCACCTCTGGCACATACACGGGGGCCATGGGTTATTGGGGCACATCGGCCACTCAGGCCACTCCAGCTGCTGGTCTTGGGCTTGAGGGACAGTGCTCCCAAGAGGGGTCCATTGTGGACTTGGGGAATTCCACCCCACCACTGGACCTGGGGAATTCCACCACCCCCCCCAAGGAACTCTGGCTTGGATTTAGCGGATCCAGCCAGTCAGCAGCTGGGTGGGTCACCTGGGTCGTGGTGGCAACAAAGTCCTGGTCTGCCTAGCCTGGCAGGCGAGCTGGCAGGCCAGGCACACACACCGGCCATGAGAAGATCAGGGCGGGCCAGAGGTCCTCCCAAATACTTACAAGACTATGTACGGTCCTTGTCAGTTCATGGGCAGGCCTAGTAGTCTGGGTTAAGTAAAGGTAGCTCAAGAGGAGTGGGGAGTATGGCTGTAGCAAGATTGTAGCGTTGTGTATATATACTGTATGCAACGTAAGCAATGCAATGGAGTGTTGGAGTATTTAAAATAATCAGTGTGCCTTATTATTTTATCCAAGGGGGGAGTGGTGTTATGTCCTGAACTGGCAGGCGCAGGCTGCAGTGATTGGCCCAGGCAGACCACGGGGATGCCCGGGACAAGAAAGGCTGCTCCCAGCCTTGCGTGTGTGCGCAAGGCAGGAAAAGATCCCTTGCAATGATTGGCCAGCAGGGTACTGTGCAGGGGGGCTATAAAAGGGGGGGCCGCACCATTTTGGAATCTGTTCTGTTGGTGTTTGCAATAAAGAAGGACTGTGTGACCGTGCTTCGTCTCAATGCCTCTTCTTTGAGAACAGAACAGGATAGATGGGCTTTTATACCTTCTTTGGGCTTTGTATTTGAGGTTCTTCCTGTTCCTGTGGCATGTACTTTGACCTGAGCTTGAGTGTGCCCTTTTGGTATTCTAATGGTGGTGGGTTAATCCTATTGTGTACTAAAGGTCATGTCTTTGGATTTTGGGTGGGGGATGTAGATTTTAGGGGTCTTTGTTGGAATATTCATGAGCAGGAAGAGTCATGTGGTAACTCAGTCAGCCAATGTGAAGAAAGTGCTACTGAGTCTGTGCAAAAGGTTATTGAGTTGAAGCTGGGTTTCAGGTCTCAGGTCTGTCTCTGCTGTAAGAAGTCTTCATTTATGCTATGTTGCTATGAAGAAGAATATATGGTATTGTAAATATTTTTATATGAATATAAAGAGTTTATTTGAATCAGCTAAATGCAGTCAACTGTGAGAGCTTCTGATTTATTTTTACCAACAGATAAATTAAAATTCTCTAACAGGTTATGGGCCCAGAGCTTACTAAGGACTGCATTGTAATTTAAAGCTGGAAGAAATTGCCTGTGTTTAGAAAAGTATAAGAACAAGGCAGAATTAGCAGAATGGCTGCAATGGAATTTAAGGAAAGCTCTGTGCCTCGTTTAGGGCAAAAGAATTACATTATCTGGGCAGCAAAGATGGAATGTTTGCTGAAAGCAAAAGAGCTGTGGTATATTGTAGAAAATCCTCCACAAGTATTTGCAGCTGCTGATCAGAAACGCCATGATCAAGCAATGGCGTATCTCATCTTGAATTTAGATGATGAACAGTTTCTAAATGTTGCAAATCTAAAGACTGCAAAGGAAATTTGGCTGAAATTAAGAGCTGTGCACGTGAATGTTTCTGCATGCAATATAGTGCAATTGTCAAGAAAACTTTACAGAGCCTGTTTGCAACCAGGTGAATCTGTGGAACAGCATTTAAATAAAATGCAAAGTTTATTTTTGGACTTAGAACAACGTGGGATTAAATTTCCTGAGTCACAGAAGGTTTTATTGGTGTTGAACAGTTTAGATAAAA
>NW_015390027.1:5229-6247 GCF_001527695.2 Protobothrops mucrosquamatus
AGGCCTTGATATCTGTGGTTTAATCCCATTATCATATCCTGCTTCCCAGGTGATGGGGCTAATGACTCTTAAGAGCTTCTTTTGTCTTGAGATCCCTGGCTCCAAACTTCCTGATGGTTCCACATCTGCATATGTATAAGACCAGCTACTGCCCTGGGCAAAGAGATGAGGCCAGGTTTGGTTTCTGCTTTTCAAAAAAATGCTTTTAAAAATCCTTTTGGTGAACAATATCATTCTTTCTGCCTTTTTAATATTTCCTTCTCTGGGCTAACTTCCCACATCACAATTAAAGAATGTGCACTACGATGAAGTATTTGCGCCAACTGTGAAAAGTGAGAGTATAAGATTAGCACTGGCGTTGGCAGCGGCATATAAGCATAAAATCTGGCACTTTGATATCACAACTGCATTCCTCAATGCTGAGTTAGTGAAAGAAATTTGAATTAAAGAATTTGGGAGAAATAAAAAATTATCTCGGTGTAGAGATACAGAAAAATGAAAAAGGTGGTTATATTCTCAGTCAAAGGAGAAAAATTGAGCAGTTATTGGAGAAATATAATATGAAAGATTGCAATACTGCTCCCACACCCATGAGTATGGATTTTTATAATAGTTTAAGTGCGGACAAAGGAGAAACCTGTGATCAAGAGATATATCACTCAGCAATAGGGAGTTTGTTATATCTATCACAGTGGTCCAGACCAGACATAGCTTGCGCAGTAAGCATTTTAAGTCGTTTTACTGCTGCACCTACAAATTTACATTGGATGGGTGTAAAGAGGGTTCTCAGATATTTAAAGGGAACTATAAATTTAGGTTTTCAAATACAGATTACTGAGGAATTGAAATTAAAGTGTTATGTCGATAGTGACTATGCAAATGACATAAACACAAGGAAATCAAATTCTGGGATTATAATATTGTTTGGAGGGACTCTGATTGGATGGAAATCCAGAAAACAAACAACTGTTGCTATTTCAACAGCGGAAGCAGAGTTTATTGCTTTATCTGAATTGTG
>NW_015390027.1:6696-11849 GCF_001527695.2 Protobothrops mucrosquamatus
CATGATGACTAAACCATTGGGTGGTATTCACTATGGAAAATGTATTAAGTCAATAGGTCTGATGTCTCTTCCTGTCATGAAGGGAGGAGTGTTGGAATATTCATGAGCAGGAAGAGTCATGTGGTAACTCAGTCAGCCAATGTGAAGAAAGTGCTACTGAGTCTGTGCAAAAGGTTATTGAGTTGAAGCTGGGTTTCAGGTCTCAGGTCTGTCTCTGCTGTAAGAAGTCTTCATTTATGCTATGTTGCTATGAAGAAGAATATATGGTATTGTAAATATTTTTATATGAATATAAAGAGTTTATTTGAATCAGCTAAATGCAGTCAACTGTGAGAGCTTCTGATTTATTTTTACCAACAGATAAATTAAAATTCTCTAACAGTCTTTCTCTTTCTAATCCCATTAGCTCCAAGCTTCAGGGCCCCAGTCTTCCTGAATGAATCATTAAATCTGCATTTCTAAAATCTGGTTTCTGCTTGGGGCAGAGAGACTTGTGGGAGGGATGGTTTCTGCCTAAGATTTTTCTATTATTACTTTGGGGAAATATAATATTCTGCAATATCCCCCAAAATATTTCCTTCTCTGGGGGAGGGGTGACTTCCTACAATAGATAGATGAGATGGATAGACAGACAATCAACAACTCTGCACGGTTTTCCATTTGTGTGCCCCAAATAATAATAAAAGTTTGGAGGCACATCTTATTTTTCTAGCAAATAAATTGTAAGTGACAAGGGCCTCTGAATGAATTCGATCCTGGACAATGTCAACAGTGGGAACAACCTGCCCGGGCTGAGACATTAGAAGTGTCTTGGGACTACAACAGTCGTTCATTCTGCAGTATGGAAGAAAGTCCCTAAAGAGCCACTGTGGTTGAGGAAAGTGTGCACCCTCTCTCAAAAGAGGCCATGTCTCTACTCTGGAATGGCTGAAGGGAGGGTGATCCCATTAACAACGAAGGCTTCTAACCCAACTCTCAATCTATCTTTCCATTTTCTTCTTTTTCTGGGAAGCAGTCCTTCCTGAATCGTTTTCCTGTGGTTGCAGGCATTTGGCTCATGAGTTACAGGCTCTAGAACAGACATGTCAAACACAAGGCCTGTGGACCAGATCCGGCATTCCATGTGGTTGCGTCTGGCCCATGGAGCTGCTCTGGAAACAGCGAAGGACTGGCCCACGGCACCTTGGCCCGACCCAGGCCGACCGGGCGTTGATTTACAACCTGGTTGCATCCATCAAAGCCAGAATGCGCTCAGCCTTAGATCCACGGGGCAGACCTGAAAACAGTGAGGGGCCACCCACACCCCGCCCCCTGGGCACGCGCGCAGGAGGAGGCAAGCAGGTGGAGTCCGGGGTCCCTGCTGGCTGTCTTGCCCTGCAGGCTGACTTCACCCAGGACAGTGGCGCTGGCCGCCTCCTGTGCACACACCCAGGGGGCGGGGCAGAGGGGGCGGGGTGGCCCCTTGCTGGTTCCAGGGCTGCCCCGTGGATCTAAGGCTGAGCGCATTCTGGCTTTGATGAATGCAACCAAGTTTTAGATCAGTGCCACACACCCCTCCCACCAGCACCTCCATGGCCCACTTGCTGACCTAGCCTCGCAGCCATGAGGCTTCCCTTTCACCGGGAATAGTGGGATAGTGACAGCCAGTGGCAGCATGGCCACCGGCAGCACTGGCAATCTCCCCCCCCCTCCCGTTATTCCTTCCTGAGTGCAGAGGAAGGAAAAAGATGGGAATGAGAAGTAGGGAAGCAAGGAAGGAGATGGAAATGAGAAGGAGGGAGACAGTGAAGGAGGGAAAGAGGAAGGAAGGAAGGAGAGGCAACTTGTTTGGAGATGCCCCAGTTCACGCAATTCTGCTTCAATCCTGAATCCATTGAGACTTGGGCTCAAAGGAGAAAGCAATTTTGTGTTCTGTTTTGTCACAGACAGGACTTTGTTGGCAATCCAAGTTAACATTGGTATTCTTAAATTGTGAACTCTTAGGAAAGTATCCCCTCCTTGTGTGTTGCAAACAGCCATTTCCAGTGGGGAAAACAGGACAAAGCAGAGTGGGGGAAAATATTTTCCTTTGCTATATTTCCATTCTGAATTAGACCAGGGCAGAGTCCCTACAGAAGAGCCCTTTTAAGAATTATGTATTAATAGAAAAGCAACTAACTTACCTCTGTTCCTAAATGCTAAAGCTGTTGCACATAAAAAACAGAGGAGCTCTGATCAACTATCACAGTCACCATTTTGACAGTTTTGATGTACTGTTGTCTGTGGATGCCCCCACTAAATGCAAGCATGGGATAAACTGAGCCTGGTTTGTTCTCAGTCTTTTAAGTGGCCACAGACTACAAGCAAAAGTGGCATTTGATCACAAGGCAAGGAGGCATCGAGAAATGTTTCCCCTTTTGCATTTGAGCATCCAAGAAGGAACAGGAAAGGAGAAAGGGAAAGAGGAAAGACAAACAAAAATAAGGAAAGAGGGGAAGGAAGTAGAAGGAAAGGAGAATGAAGAGGGAAGGAAAAAGAAGAAAAGTGGGGAAGGAAGGAAGGAAGATTATAACGAGAGGAAGGGAGGGTCTGAGGGAAGTCCTGCCTTAGCACTTGGCCACGAGCAGCCCTGCTGCCCTTTCACCATCCCCTTGTCCCCTCGTCCTGACCTCTCCAGGTGGTCTCCCATCCTATCGCTGAGGACCTATCGCTGCCCACCCACGAGGCCTGCCAAAGAAGGAGAAACCCCAGCAAAAACCAAGAGACAGAGGCCGGAAAGATATTGAGGTCATAGAGTTCTCTCCTTCCTCCAGCAATGGAGATGTCAACATCCAGCTCGAGAATCCAAATAAAACTCCAGGTTCATTCCATTTCCAAAAAGCTTACTGTTTATTGAATTACTGCATGGTTATGTCAAAGCAAAACTAACTCTGAGGTTCCAACTCCAATTCATAGACTTAAAATAATAATTTTCCCAGCCAAACCCCCAACATCTTATGTAATCCATATCAACAAGTTATCTTTGCTATGGGAGCCGTCTGCTTCAAATCCACACTTGTTCTGGTGTCCTTGGCAAGGCTTCAGGCTCTCACGGTCTTCAGCTGAATCAAAGAAGATTCATTTTTCCATCTAATCCAGGGGTGTCAAACTGCCGACCTGTGGGCCGGATGCATCATAGCGAAACTGCACCCACCCCATTGCCGGCAATAGCAAAAAAGTCACGACACGTCACGTGACGTTGCGAGTTTGACACCCCTGATCTAATCCATTTGAAAGTAACACACACACACCCTTAATCTAAAGGCAAGTTGAAACGTAGAGGCACATAACTGCCGAAGTTTCATCCTTGACAGGAAAGGGAACTCCGACCCGACAGCCGCCACCAGCCCTCAAGAGTGACAGTGAGAGGGAAGACGACCCAATGGTAAGTGGCACCATCATTCCCATAATGGCCAAAGTAGAAGTAACAGTGACTTCATCGGGGTGTAAAGGATTTTTAACAGCCCTCCTAGACTCTGGGTGCACCCATTGCCTGGTTAGTCAAAGGGTGGTAGGCAAGCTGGGAATGAGATTGAGGGAGCTGAAAACCCCTATAGCCTTCTCCCAACTGGAATGGTAGCATGGGGAACATCAGCCACGTTCCTGACCAAACGGGTAGAACTGAAAATAGGGACCCATGTACAACAAATACGGTTCATTGTGGCCCCAGGAGTGACTAAAAACATGGTGCTAGGTCTAGCCTGGCTAAAAAAGTGCAACCCCTCTGTAGACTGGGAACGAAACCAACTAAAAGTGCGAAAGAAACTTCCCAGCTGAGAGACTGTAGTCTCCTGTCCTGGCTTTACCAGACTTGGACAAACCTTTTCATTTATATGTAAATGTAGATGAAGGTACAGCATTGGGTGTATTAACTCAAAAGGAAAAAGGGATTCAAATGTAGAATTAGAACATTTCTGCATAGATATTATAGAGTTACAAACTAAAATAAGAAGTGATTTGCAGGATTCTCCACTAGAAAAAGGACTACATTGGTTTATAGATGGGTCATCTCGAGTAATAGAAGGGAAGAGGCAAAATGGCTATGCAATTGTAGATGGGATTAACAAGACTCTGGTGGAGGCTGGAAGCTTGCCTAAATCTTGGTCGGCTCAAACCTGTGAATTGTACGCCCTTAGACAAAGTCTGAAATTATTAAAAGGAATATCTGGCACTGTTTACACTGACTCTAAATATGCCTGTGGAGTGGTCCATACGTTTGGTTAGAAAGGGGATTGGTGAATTCAAAAGGAAAAGGATTAATACATGAGGATTTAGTTAAAGTAATGGAAGCTTTAAAACTACCCAAACACATTGCTATAGTGTTGTTCGTCCATCGATTTCGATGAAGACCTTGACATCTTATGGATTATGGGCCACCAGCGGTGTGTCCGTAGATGGCTGATGAGACCGATGTTAGCATGGAATGTTCTGCCACATACTGAACAGAGAAATGTGGACACTATTGCTTCAGCATTTGCAGCTCTGGCTTTACGGAGTGCTCACTTCTCTTGTGCCAAGATTGTCCTTCTGTGTTCATATGTCTGGCAACCCTGGTAAACCAGGGTACGCCATGTCGGTCGATCATGCGCCAAAAATTCCCAAGAGATGGTGTCGATATCCAGGGACTTGAGAGATGCTTTCAGCGTGCCTTTGTATCGCTTCTTTTGTCCCCTGTGCGATCGCTTTCCTTGAGACAGCTCACCATAGAAGAGCTGTTTAGGGATGCGATGGTCTGGCATCCTTACAACGTGGCCTGCCCAGCGCATCTGGGCTTTCATCAACAGAGTGTAAACTGATGATAGGCCTGCTCTGGAGAGGACATCTGTATCTGGTATCTCATCCTGCCACCAGATCCTCAGAATTCTGCGAAGGCAAGTCATGTGGAAGTAATTCAGTTGCCTGACGTGCCTCCTGTACACTGTCCAGGTCTCACTATCATACATTAGGGTAGTTAGCACTGCTGCCTGGTAAACTTTAAGCTTAGTAGCAAGGCTTATTCCACGGCGGTCCCACACGTTAGTCCGCAGTCTGCCAAATGCAGAACTTGCCTTGGCAATTCTACAGTTGACCTCGATGTCAATTGTCACTGCACGGGAGAGGGTACTACCAAGATACGTAAATTGGTCCACTGCTTG
>NW_015390027.1:12943-46980 GCF_001527695.2 Protobothrops mucrosquamatus
CCCTGTGGACGATTCTTTGGCTTGATGTGAATATTTAACTTGGAAATGATGAGTCTATGGTCAGTCCAACAGTCAGCACTCGGCATGGCCTTAGTTACTCTTACATCTTGCATGTCTTTCCTCCGCACGATGACATAATCAATGAGATGCCAGTGCCTGGAGCGTGGGTGCATCCAGGATGTCTTTTTGCGAGTAGGCAAGCGGAAGATGGTATTAGTAATGACCAGATCATGAGCAGCACATATCTTCAATAGTAACAGGCCATTGCTATTACACGTGCCAATTCCATTTTTACCAATAACGCCATCCCAGGTAGAATGATCGGACCCCACTCTCGCGTTGAAATCGGCAAGTAAAATCAACCTGTCGGTGCGCTTCACGGATGAAAGTAGGGCATCAAGATCTTCATAAAACTTGTCCTTTACTTCATCTGGATTTGTCATTGTGGGTTCATAGGCACTGATCAGTGTGGCTTGCTTTCCACTTAGTAGTGGGAGATGCAATGTCATGAGTCGATCATTCACACCCTTAGGAAGACTGGCAAGTTGGCGGACAAGATGGTTCTTAACCGCTAAGCCAACTCCAGACTCACGACGTTGGTCACTGCTATGTCTACACCAAAAAAATGTGTAACCGCCTCCTGTTTCTGTGAGCTGACCTTCATTGGCTAGATGAGTTTCACACAGGGCCGCAATGTCAATGTTAAATCTTGCAAGCTCTCTGGCTACCAGAGCTGTTCTTCTTTCTGGGCGATCTGCTAATGGGTTGTCTTGAAGCGTACATACGTTCCATGTACCAATGATAAGTGGTAACACCTTGTGTTTCGTCTTAAGTTTTGTATTTCGACCGCATGAAGTGGGATCCCCTCCAACTGCGGTAGGCTGGACAGGGTTTGAAAGAAGCAACAATGTTTAGGGCACATTTTCTAGCCCCTTCCTCATACTACGGAGGTGAGCAGTGTGGTCCTAAAAAGGGCTGCTCAGTCACTCAGATAGACGCCGAATCCAGCTGTTGCTTCATCAGCAAGAAGCGACCATTAGACCTGAGCCGCCTGTGTGCAGGTCCGCATCCACAGTTCCCAGTGTTTCCACACCTGCTGCTTCACCACTCGCCTATCGCCACAGGACTTTAAGATTTGTGGGAGTTAGGGAAAGTCAAGATGTCAAGACTTGCGCGTGGATTGGATTAAAGTGAGGGAGAGGTGCGCATAGTCAGCCTCACTCTCTCTTCCCAGATTCCATCTTGTTCCAATGGCAGGACAAAAGTCGAGACAGTTGGAGATGGGCTGGGCGCAGTGGTTGACCAAGGCATCTTTCGTGTCTTGCCATGCTCTCAGCGTACCACGTCGCTTGCAGAAACTGCCTTCATGATCGTTGGTCCTATTTTAATAGGTCTCATCCGCTCAATCTGCCAGAGTCTGTCTTCACATGCTTGGGATAGACAAATCCCTTGCTCACCAAATGTCGAAGACACAACGGCTACTCTCAACCTGGTTTGGCCAGCCTGTCGAAGCTGTTGCCCGGGGTGTGGCCGCTGCGCATGTTACAGCTACTAGGAGCCACAGGTGAGAGCTGTCAGGTGGGGACGAAAGGTGTACGAGCTGCCCTAAAAAAGGGCACGACATGCCCTCCACCAGAGATGCTACCACTCCCTGAACACCCCATACACCCCAATAGTACATGTAGCTGGACATCAAACAGGAGCAAGTTTCGAAGCTACAGGAAATAATTTAGCTGACCACGAGGCTAAGGCAGCAGAAAGCCAAGAACCAGAAAAGTTTCTAGTTACAATTCCAATTTTAAAAGGAGTGTTTAGTCCCAATTTTCAGTGAAGATGAAGAAAAGGTGTTGTCAGAAATGGGGGCGGAAAATAATACAGAAGAAAAATGGATATTACCTGATGGAAGGCAGGTGTTGAATAAAGCCATAACACGTGAAGTAATGTAAACGCTCCATGAGGGCTTTAGTAGACGTGTTTCTGAAAGGAGAGTTTTCACTGTTGCGAAACAAATAACGTCCGTATGTCTTATTTGCAAGAAAGTTAATAGGCAGGCTCTAAGAGCAACGGAAATGGGGGGGGGGGAAAGGAGTTCATTGGCTTGTGAACAGCTCCTTGAAATTATAATAATAGTTATTGGTTTGTCAGGAGAAAGTATGAAATGAAATATCTGTATGTGAAAGTGTTTATGCAAGCAGTTTGAATGGAAGTGAATGTGTGGATATGCTGATACTCTCTCTCTCTCTCTCTCTCTCTCTCTCTCTCTCTCTCTCTCTCTCTCTCTCCCCCACCCCCCACCCCAGACTGTGAAAGAAACAGTAAACTGCAGATTTTTTTGTTGCTGTAAAAAATGAAATGGAAAGGCAATAGCAAGTGTTTGCATAAGAAGAGTCCCATGGAGGATGTGTGAGAGAATTCATGGAAAATGCATGTGAACAAGAGAAAACTATTTTGTTAGTGGTGAGATTTTTGTGTAATTTCTTCTTCTTTTTCCTGTCTTCTTTTTTTTTCGCTGGCTGTGTTGCTTTAAGAGCGAGAGAGACAGAAAGGAAATGGGGGTCTGATCTTTTTAACTATTTTTTTTCTCTGCTTAGAATTCTGGTTTGAGGAAGGCAGGGTGGTTGTGAAATTTAATACCCATTCTTGCAGTAAGAAATAAGGTTATTTTTTTTAATAAATGAAATATGAGAAGAACTTGAATACACCTATATATATCCATCAACCAAAAGAAATGACTCTGAATTGTCTTAGATTTCTAAATGATTTAACCTACTTAATGGAAATTTGTTTCCACCTGAATGGAATCTGATTAAATTGGAATTTGACTAAATTTATATTAAAAGCAAAGAGTTGATACTAGAGTTTGATACAAAACTATTTCAGTAACTCAGAATATCTTATTAAGCTTGTTTATTTATTTATTTGTGGAGTTATTTTTTGTTGTTTTATTTTTTATGTTTTTATGTCTGTGTGTAGGACACACTGATAGAAAATAATACCTTGTAATTGTAAATTGTAATACCTTGTAATTCAACCCTTGTTTAAAATGAAGGAGTTGAGAAAATTTTTGGGATTATAAATGAGCTATGTTGTTTTGAATAAAGATTTGTATGCAAACAAACTCAAGCAGAGTTTGGTGAGTGCTCCTTTGTTGGCTCTTTACTAAGCAATTTGTTTGTAAATACAGACAAAAGAATGGCTAGGGGAGGGATAATTGATACTTTTCTATGGTTAATATATGGTTGGTTATATGATAAGTATGATATGTAGACAAATACATAAAATGCTCTGTAACATCTAATGGTGAGGCTATTTCAATGCATTCAAGTTGATTTTAAATTACCTCAAGTGGGGAATTCCACAATATGAAACTAATGACATGTTTATAAAGAATTAGATACTGGGGCTGTTTTCTGCTTTGCCTTTTCTCAGGAAGCAAGGATTGTTAGCCCAGACACCTTCATTGGAGTTTGCTGTCCACAAGTTTCAGCCTGATACAAAGCTGGTGTGAAGAAAAACTTACTTCAGCCTGGGGTGGTCCCTACCCTAACAACTGAAACAGCAGTTCGGGGGGGAAAAAGGGTGAAGCCAAAAGAGTGGAAAATAATTCCTGGAGAAGACCTGCTGTGAATAAAAATTACCAAAAACTGATGTGGTCATTGTGGGGTGAAAAAATAATAGCCTGGGTTTGTTTGTGATTTTTCTCATTGCAGGAGTAGCAGCTTTCTGACTTTTTCTGAGTGGTAGCCTATGTTATTCCATCCAAGGATTCCAGAAGAAGCTGTGGACCTCCGCATTCTACAAACTTATACATAATGTGTTGGTTCTGTGATTGCAATTGTATCACTGAATGTTGTTGTTCTTATCACTGTTGTGATTGTGGACCAGTCTGTCCCTGTAAAGAAACTTGTGATATAGTAATAGTGGAGGATTGGTTTAAAATATGTAAAGGTCTGACATCAACAGGAGAAATTGAAATTTAGACAGCGGAAACACAACCTGACCTAAATTCAGTTATATTGGGAGATAGTGATATTCAAATTCCATGGGATATAGAATAGATTGTGTCTGAGGGATAATGATGAAGAAGACCAACAGGAAAGTCAGACACTGGAAAGTCACAGAGAGGTAGAACAAGAACTATCAGAGTGGATGTAAATCACTTTATAACTGAGTTCACTATAGCTTAGGCTTCCTTACCAACATATAAGTATAAACTGTAACCCATATATGCAAAGTGTATTTTTGAATTGTCTATAAATTTCTGAAAGGATAAAGAAAAGAGAGGGTGGATTGAAAGGAATAAAGTATTATTCAGAAATTTCTAATGAAGGTCAATAGAAGAAGTCACCTGAAAGTCATAAAACCAGACAAGTAAATTACAGACAAATAAGAAAAGCAGAAGTTGCTAGCTAACTGAAATTGCAAGCAGAGGAAATATCGAAACTATAGGAGACGAACTGTGCTAACAGAAAGATGGTGAAAGATAGGATATGGACAAAGGGGCTTCCTGGAACATGGGAAGGACAGTGGTTTTAGGCGGTCTGGATAGTTTATTGGATGATTAGGGAAGGGGCGTTGAGTGCAATAGGGGAGGGGGGAATCTGCGTCAGAGGTAGGATATAAAAATGTGTCAAACAGCTCTTTAAGGTGTGGCTGAACTCCTGTGTGTGTTTCAGTCCACCAAGCCTTTGCAAACGCTTTATTTTGAATAAAACTTTGTTGCTGGAATTCCAAGTGAGTTTGTTTGTTTTGGGATCTTGAGCCACGTTCCAAACAGCATTTAGCAAAAGGGAAAATTTTCACCAAATTGCATCTGAGAGAGGCGTATTACACAGTATGTATTAATAAGGAGGATGAGTGGAAAACAGCTTTCAATTGCCCGCTAGGATGCTTCCAGTTCCGAGTGCTCCCATTTGGACTGCAGGGAGCCCTGCATGCAACTGATAAACGAAGTCCTGCATGAGCACCATTACAAAGGAGTGTTGGTGTACTTGGACATTTTCATTTATACTGAAACTATGGAGGAGCACGTGAAATTAGTATGATCGGTGCTTGAGAAGGATTGTAACATGCAACTCTATGCCAAACTTTCCAAGTGTGAGTTCCATAAGACTAAACTAGACTATTTGGGGTATTGGATCTCCCAGGAGGGAGTGGAGATGGACCCCGAGAAAATACGTGCTGTCCTTGAGTGGGAGGCCCCATGCATGAGGAAATAGCTACAAAGCTTCCTTGGCTTCGCAAACTTCTGTAGGCAATTTATTCCAGCATTTGCCCAGATCATGCTACCTATCACCAACTTGTGAAAAACAAAGGGGAGCACCAAACCCAAGCCAACCTTTAAGGTAGACCATGGAGTGCCAAGCTGCTTTCGAGAAACTGAAGCACCTTTTTGCAGCAGAACCTGTATTAAAACACCCAGACCCAGATAGACCATTTGTAATTCAAGCTGATGTCAGCAATGTGGCAGTGGGGGCAGGCCTTCTTCAGACTAACAACAAGGGTGACTGACTTACAACCATGTACCTACACCTCTTCAAAACTCTGAGGCTGAGAGATGCTGGGCCATCTGGGAAAAAGCATTTGCTGTTCGCTGGGCACTCCTCACCTGAAGGCAATTCCTCGAAGGCAGCAAAGTCCCCTTCAAGGTATGGACTGACCACAAGAACCTGGAAGCCCTGAAAACCCCCTCAAGACTGTCTCCCAAACAGGTCTGATGGGTGCAATACTTCAACCGATTCAATTTCATGCTTTGCAACCTGCCCAGGAGAGGAAGAACTTCCTAGCGCATGCCTTATCGAACATGCCCCAGTACAACTGTGTGAAAGAGGTGGTCACTTCTATCATCTCGTCTAAACAAATTGTGGCCTCAGCCCTGACCAGGCAACAAAAAAGCCCTAAAGAGCAAATTGAGAGTGCATTGGCCCAAGTTGCAAAACGAGCCGTAGAGCAAGATGCATGGTTCCTGGAGCATCGAGATGAGTTGTCATCAAAAGATGGACTAGCTTGGATGGGCAGCCACCTGTATGTGCCTGAAAGCCAATGAACTTTAGTGCTTCAATGTAGTCACGATTCAAAAACTGCAGGTAATTTTGGCTTTGTAAAAACCCTCCATCTGGTGAAAAGGCAATTTTGGTGGCCACGCATGAAAAATGACATTGAGCATTATGTGGCCAGCTGCCCAGTGTGTGCGTCATCCACTTTTGATTCAGTAAAGTATACTCTTGGTCAGGGGTCTTTCTTTACTAACTAAATTGAGTGGGACAGATGACAGATACAAACTATTATGTGTTATTTACCAAGCTAACCTAAACCAGCAGAATTGTGAGCAAGTGTTCAGGTTTCCAGAACTCTTCTGTGTGCCTTTATTTCTTTTTAAATAAGACTAAAATAATTTATTTATTGGGCATAGAAAAATGCTTTGATAATTGTTATCAACTTTGTTTTTTCTTCATTATGCATACCAAGGATCTGTGATTTGAAATGCATGGTTGATACCCTAACAGTGTATAATTCAGCTAATATGATTTATCCAACTAAATATGGTCCAGTATGATATATAAACCCAGCCATCAGTAACAAAGAAATAAAGCTGAGGCATCACCAAGTTAATACATGGATTTTACCTCATGTGTAGGAGTTCTGTGGCAACAAGATGTATGTTCTCATGCTGGTTTCCTGATGCCTATGCATGCAGAAAACTTCATGTGCATATAGTTTATCTCTTATCTTCAGCTTTAGCCCAAGCCCATCTCCAAATTACTGTAACATGTTGGGTTAGAAGCAGATGTTGAATCCTATATTTTCTCTTTATTGGGAAAAAAGATCTTCAGTTTGAAAAAACATTTATCCTTGAGCACTATTTTTGGGACAATATTCAGCTATTCTCTAACCTGGATGTCCCAAAGGTGCTTTTTCAAGAGGCAACTGGACTTTGTTTTTCTTTGAAGATGTTTCGCTTCTCATTCAAGAAGCTTCTTCAGCTCTGACTGGATGGTGGGGAATGGAAGGATTTATACTCCTTGCAGACAGCTGGTCATTTGCATTCTTCCAGAGAGTCGTTGAGGCCACTAGGTGGTTTGTCTGTGTCCTCAGGGTCACCTGAGTAGTGCAAATGGGTGTGGAGCCTTCTTGGAACCTCTAAGTGGCCTCAACAACTCTCCCTACAAGTCCTCTGAATACACCACACTTCACTATTGGGATCTCTCAGAAGACATTGGGTTTCTTATTGGATCTGGCCCCCATCAGCTGGTCCCCATCTTCACCTGCATCTTTAACAGATCACTGATGAAATGTTATGTTCCTTCTTGCTTCAAACGCTCTACTATCATCCCAGTGCCCAAGAAACCCTCCATTAAGGAGCTGAATGACTACAGACCCGTTGCTCTGACATCTGTAGTCATGAAAACCTTTGAAAGGTTAGTGCTGGCCCACATGAAAACCATCATGGATCTGCTGCTAAACCCCTTGCAGTTTTGCCTACCGCATAAATAGATCAGCAGATGGTGCTGTCAATATGGCACTGCATTACATGTTGCAACACCTGGAATCCCCAGGGACCTATGCATGGGTTCTTTTTGTAGACTTCAGCATGGCATTCAATACCATATTTCCAGAAATTCTTCACTCTAAACTGATTCAGCTAGCTGTGCCTGTCCATACTTGCAGGTCGATTATAAGCTTTCTGACAGATAGAAAGCAACAGGTGAAGCTTGGGAAAATCACATCGAACACCTGTGTCAACTTCTGAAACAAACCTGGCTGAAGCCATCTTTTTCGTTCTGAGTTGCCACATAGATGAGGGGAGAAAGGGGGGAAGTAGTATTGCTATTTGTATCACTAGACAAAACACCAAGCAGTCCCATGGGAACCAAGGTCATTCCTGAAGGTGCAGGAAGGAGTGAAGACGATTTGAGAAGCCCATCAATTGCTTTCATTTGGTAGCGTGATTTATAGCATAGTAGAGGAGAGGGAGTGTTACTTTTAGTTACTTCAAATCTCTAGGGAAATTTCAGAGTTGGTTTCACTTTTGACTGTGGCGATATGTATCGAATAAACATGTGCTTTGAGGAAACTTCAAGCCTCGGAGTTCTGCTTTATGTGGGTTCATTAGTCGGAACCTTGACATTAAACCAACTCTCCAAAACCTTTTCACTGTTCTAAGATAGGAAGCTATCGAAGAGTGATCCCTGGGGTCCTGAGCCCTGACCATCTACCTAATTCTTTTGGGAGAACGGTGAAGACTCAGGGAAGATTCCAGGATGGAGAAAAAGGAGAAAGCAGCAGCCAACCCTGGAGCTACACCTGCAGATAGAACCCGGACAGCCGCCCAGGCTGGGGACGGAGCCCCGCTGACTGGAGCACGGGCAAAAATCCGTACAGACAAATCTGACAGGCCATGACGCGGGAGGAAGCTCTAGCTGTCGGGGACCTTTACTGTACCAAGGAAGATTTCCGGCAAAAAAGCTGCTGAGGCTGACTTCCCCTTGCTCTCTACCCATGGTTCTCTACCCCAGGGCTTTTCAACCGGTGGTACGTGTACCACCTGTGGTACATTAGCACATGGCAGGTGGTACGCAGCCCTGCCCAGCCAAGTGTAGTGGGGGAGGGAACAAGCCAGAACAGGCAAGGACTTACTGTGAGAGTCCTCCAGAGCTGCAGAGTGGCTGGGGCAAGGCAAAGGCCCCAGGCTCACTTCTGGCTCACCCAGAAGAGAAAGGAGGAGGAGGGGGGTGGAGACAGGAGAGGCTATAAAAGGAAGCAGTTTGGGCGGGAGAGGGAGAAAAAAAAAGCAGCAGCCTTGGGAGGAGGCGGAGTCAGCTCTAGATGCAACGAAGGGAAAGAAGAAGGAGGAGGAGGGTGGGGGGAGAGGAGATCAAGCAGGCCGGCCATGAGCCGATCTACAACTGCTGTGGCAGCTACCTGTGCTGGCAGCAGCAAACAGGCAAGAAATGCAGCGGGGGAGGGGTCGCCCTCCACAAGGAATGAAAAAAGGCAGCAATGAAGAAAGGCAGCATCGGCTGGAGGTGAGGCACAGAGGAGGGAGGGAGGGAGGGAGGGAGTTGGAGAGTGGAAGGATTCTTATGTGCATTTGTGACTTTGAAGTGTTAGGATTTGTGCAATGTGGGCTTTGTGTTCTTAAGGAGTGTTTGGCAATTTCTATTTGGCTGATGGCTGATGTTAGATTCTATTGCTCTGCTATTGTTAGCTATAGGTTTTGCTGCAAGGGATTTTGAAGTATTTTTCTCCTGAATGGATTTTGCCTGTAGCATTCCTTTACTTATGAATGGAGCCATTTGGGGAGGCTGCCTTAGCTGGCAGCCAGTACTTACTACATTTTTTTTCTTCCTTAAGTGATGGCTGCCGGCTCCTTAACTTTCCTTTCTAGCCGTAGCTGATTCTTAAAGGGGAATGCGCCTTTTTAAGCTTGTTCACTCAGCAGCTTGTCTTTTCTGTCTCTGGAGGCTTTTCCTTGTTTGATGAATATATGGAAGAGGGAAAATATGGGGGGGTTCAAATTCTTCCTTCAGAAGGAGGTGGGCATGAGAGGGAGGGAGGGAGGGAGGGAGGGAAGGAAGGAAGTCCTGCCTTAGCAATTGGCCACCAGCAGCCCTGCCATTGACTTTGCTTGTCAAAAGGTTGCAAAAGGTGATCACATGACCCCGGGACACTGTGACCATCATAAATATGAATCAGTTGCCAAGCATCCAAATATAAATCACATGACCCTGGGCATGCTATAATGGTCATAAGTGTGAAAAATGGTCATAAGTCATTTCAGTGCAATTGCAACTTTGAACAGGGGTTTGTTTTTGGTCATCAAGTTTTTGACACCTTGCTAGGTGGTACTCGAATATTGCCATATTTTAAAAGTGGTACAATCGGTAAAAAGGTTGAAAAGCCCTGGGTTAGGATATTGGGTGTTTCCTTTGCTGTCCTTTTATGACCTTGCATTCATGGTTCTGCAAGTGGCCAGAGATAGCGGGGCCATCTGCACGTATTCACAATTGATACTGTCCCCTAAGTCCGGGTCAACAATGTGAATCAGTTGCTAAGCATCCAAATGTAAATCACATGACCCTGGGGATGCTGCAACAGTCATAAGTATGAAAAATGGTCATAAGTCACTTTTTTCAGTGCCGTTGTAACTTTGAACAGTCACTAAGCAAACTGTTGCAAGTCGAGGACTACCTGTACTTTATCACTTTTTTCCTTTTTTTTGGGTCATCAAGTTTTTGACACCTTGCTAGGCGACTGGTGGTACTCGAATATTGTCATATCCTAAAAGTGGCACAATCGGTGAAAAGGTTGAAAAGCCCTGCTCTACCCCTTACGCCCAAGTGCAGGGTGAAGAGGCTGGCTGGCTGGGATGAGTCAGGGGAATGGAAATACCTGACGGCGCTGCATGGTCACTCGGTCGCGAGGCTGAGAGAGAAATTCAACCGTCTGGACATCAGGGAAGTGACCCTGATCGCACGCTACATGGTCTCAGCCACAGCTGAGGCCAGGGCAATGCAGCCATTTCCCACCCGCTGGAACCCGAGTTCTGTTGCTGTAGCTCGTGCGGCCTCCCCGCATCCTAGACTGGCCGCAGCATCGAGCCCAGGACCCAGGCGAAGCCCCACACACCTTCAGCGAGCAACAAGCCCAGCTGGGCAACCAAGAGGGTTCCAGAGATGGCCTCAGTACCAGTGGCTTGGCTGGTGCCCAGCGTACTAGGTGCCTCTACCCCCTATGGACCCACCGCCGATCAGAGCCACATTTGATGGGGATCCGGATAGGCTGGCATTTTTTATGAACCAAGAGCGGGCCCACCTGAATCGCTATCCTCTTTACTATCCTGACAAGTGATGGTGAACGCAGTGGCAGCAAATCTAGAAGGGGAAGCTGCAGAGTGGATGACCAACCTCCATGATGAGGACACACTGGAGCTGGGGGACATAAACCTTTTCCTGGAAGAGCTGAGAGCCAGGTTTGAGGATGAGTCCCAAGGCCCGCAAGCCGAGGTGGAAATACGCAACCTAAAGCAAAGGGGCCATCCAGCTAAGGAGTTTGTGTGAGAATTCTGAAAAGTTGCAGGTAGAATAAGGCAGTGGCCAGAGCGATTACTCATCCACTGTTTTAAGGAGGACTTGGACCGTGACCTATATCAGGTCTGCACCTACCAGGATTCCTGAGCAGATCCGGGAGTGATACCGGATGGCAGTGACCTTAGACATTGAACTCAAGAAGCCCAATGCCCCTAAATCAAAGCCCAGGCGAAGCCAAGAGAGATGCCAGTTTGGGTGGTGACCAACCACAGCTTCCGGTACCAGCACCTCCCAGGTTCCTACTGGAGCCCCTATCAATTGCTTCAGGTGCGGCCAGCAGGGACATTGGGCGGCCAAATGCCTAGCGCCAGCTCCCCAGGGAAGGACCACCCTAGCCACCACCTCAAAATCAAAAAAGCCGCAGTGATGGGGCCGTGAGAGATCAAGCTGGGTACATCAAAGTCAACCCATTGAGGTCTTCTCCCCCCCAAGGGTGAGAGAGAGAACTCTGGTTGAATGCCAACCGCTGTCAGCCCCATATGACAGTGACGACGAAGGCGAGAATGATCTGATGGTGAGTCGAGCCATCCCTCTTTTTGCCCTCTCTGCTAAACTTGTAGTCCCTAAAACAGGGGCCCAAACAGAATTAGAAGTCCTAGTAGATTCAGGCTGCACTCGATGCCTGATTAACCTCCAAACTGTGCTTAAGCTAGGAATCCGAGCCAAGAAGCTGTCCCTAGCCATGAGGTTTGAGCAGGTCAACAAGTCGTTAATTGGAGGGTCACCTGCGACATACCTAACTGAACCAGTATGGCTGGAGATAGGGCAGCATTGGGAGATTATCCAGTTTGTAGTGATCCCCAAAATGACTGAGACTGTAATCCTGGGGCTGACTTGGATAAATAAGTGGTGACCTAACATATAGTAGGAAAATGGGATGAGAACTATGAGGTTCGGAATTGGGCCCCTACCTCCTCCTTATGACGGCCAAGAGAGAGAAGCCACCTCCACTGGAGCCGGGCAGGAAGCGACTGAGACTTTGAAAATCGCCACTGAGTAGTTGCCCAGGGTCCAACTTATCCCTAATGAATACCGGGACCTACCTGATGTGTTCAGTGAGAAAGAATGTGATGTGCTCCCCCCTCACCGACCTACTGACTATGCAATAGAAATCTTGCCGGGGGCAAAACTCACCAAGGCAAAGATGTATTCCATGACCCCCAGAGAGATGACCAAACTACGAGAATACATTGATATCACCGCCACAGAGCAGCGTTGGACTGTATGGGAAAAGGAGGCATTTGCTGCACGATGGGCATTGCTAACTTGGCACCACTTCCTAGAGGGGAGTAAAATACCCTTTGAAGTGTGGACTGACCATAAGAACCTTGAAGTGCTCAAATCCCCGCACAAGTTCAATGGGTGCAGCATTTCAATTGTTTTAACTTTTCTCTCAAATACATTCTTGGGGGAAAGAACTTCCTGACTGATGCCTTGTCTAGGATGCCACAGTACAAGAGCCATCGAGAGGAGGTGGTAAATTCTATCATCCCCTCTTTCCTCAAAAAGCCTCTCAAGTAACCACTAGGCATCAGTTCTGATAGCGAGTTGATCGAGAAACTCAGAACCGAACTGAAATCTGATCCCTGGTTCAGAGACAACAAACAGCTGTTAACCTATAGGGATGAACTTGCATGGAAAGGTTCCAAGTTGTACCTTCTTAGCTCCCTCAAGGTCCAAGCCTTGCAACGGAGCCACGATGCTAAGCAAGCCGGCCACTTTGGATTCTTAAAAACTTTGCATCTAGTAAGGCGGCAGTTCTGGTGGCCCGGAATGAAAAAGGACATTGAAAGCTATGTTAAGAGCTGTGTGATTTGTGTCGCTATGAAAAAAAGACCCGTAAAAACCCCTGGACTGTTAGAATAGGTAGCGGAACCATCCCAGCCCTGGGAGAAAATTGCAATGGATTTTATTGTCAAACTCCCTGAAAATAGCAGAAACACCGTGATTTGGACTGTCAGCGACCTTTTTTCAAAGTAGGCTCACTTTATAGCCTGCCCTGGTCTCCCCTCCACTCAGAAACTAGCAAAACTGTTTTTGAAGCATATCTACCAGCTACACAGAGTTCCGAGAGGAATCATATCAGATTGGGGGGCCCAGTTCACTGCAAAGTTTTGGCAGGAGTTCGTGAAGCTGATCGGATCCACCCAGGGGCTCAGCTTGGCTTTTCATCCAAGTACGAATAGAGCCGCTGAACGAGTGAAAGCAATGGTGGAGCAATACTTGAGATGCTATGTTAACTATCAGCAAACTAACTGGCCTTTTGCTGAAGTGGCATACAACAATACTGTGCACAGCAGTACTGGTCTTACCCCTTTTAAAGTAGCAACAGGCAGGGAGTTTGTACCCATGCCAGAGTACCCTCAAGAGCCCCCCTCCTCACAAAAACTAATGGAATGGGTAAACACACTGCAGAACGCTTGGGCAAATGTTAAACGAGCCTTGGAAAAAGCTGCAAAGATTTATAAGGAGCAGGCAGATAAGAGGCAATCCTCCCAGAGGCCATTTTATATAGGAGAGAAGGTCTACCTCTCGAACAAATACTTAACATTAAAATTGCCTTGTAAGAAGCTGGGACCCAAATTCATTGGTCCTTTTCCCATTGTAAGGATTATTAACCCTTTCACAGTTGAGTTAAAGCTCCCACAACTATTAGCTCCCACGACTATTGACGAAAATACATCCAGTTTTCCATTGCAGTTTGTTGAAACCAGTTACAGAATCAACCTTGAGGCCAACACCTCAAATCGCCCCAGGGCCCATCATAGTGGAGGGTGATACCCATTATGAAATTAAACGGATTCTTGACTCTAGGCTGTACAAGGGGAAATTACAGTATCTAGTTCAATGGAAGGGCTACCCTTTATCAGAAGCTACCTGGGTAAAGAGTAGAGATGTAAAGGCAGAAAGATTAATAAATATATTTCATGACAAACATCCCCAAAAGCCTAGGGAACCATCAAAAGATTAGCATCACATTAATGTGTATTTATGCTTATTATCTTGCAGAAACTGCTTTCCCTTTAGGGTTGGTCCGACTGTCAACTTCTGAAATGAACCTGGCTGAAGCCATCCTTTTCGTTCTGAGTTGCCACATAGATGGGGGGGGGGGGGAAATGGGGAAAGTGGTATTGCTATTTGTATTGCTAGACAAAACACCGAGCAGTCCAGTGGGAACCAAGGTCATTCCCACAGGTGCAGGAAGGAGCAAAGACAATTTAATGTTTCTATCCCATAACTTTTGCCAATCTTCTAAATCTATAGAATATCCAAAGTTTTTTGCCCATGTTATCATTGTTTCTTTTACTTGTTCTTCTTCCATCTTCAAGTTTAGAAGAAATCTGTAGAGTTTCTTAATCAAGTTTACATCTGTTTTTAACAATATTTGATCAAATTCTATCTGTTCTTTATAAAATCCCATTGTCTTTGCATCTTTTTAATATCTTGTTTGAATTTGCAGATAGGACCACCATGCTAAGTCAATACCTTGTTGTTGTAAATCTTGTCTATCTTTCAATTTTCCTTCCTTGTCAAGGATATCTTTGTAAGTGACGACTTTGTTGTAGTTAATTAAATTTGGGTAAGCAAAAGCTTCCATTGTTGAAAGCCACTCAGGTAGTTTAATATAAATTTTTTGTTTTATTCTTTCCCATTCTAAAAAAAGTACATTCCTTATAGCGTGGTTTTGGAAGTATCTGTTTTATTTTTCCCGTACCATAGAAAGGCATGCCAACCAATTTGTAGGTCATGCCCCTCTAGGTACAGTAGTCTTTTATTTCTCAGCGTTATCCATTCTTTAAGCCATGTTGTTGTGGATCAGCCATTTGGATGGGATCTGTATGTTAGAATGTTTGACATTTATAGGGTTAAGCGCTGTCTCCTTAAGAGATGGCTTATGGGTAATGTAGTTTAGCTATTCAGTAAATCCCATGTTAACAGGTCAGTAGGAGGGGCTACTAAGTCCATCACAGGATATCCTGGCTACATGCCAGTTTGGAATGTCTTTGTTTGAGATAAGCATGGGATCACCGGAGGACACACACGGTCTGAACCCACGCTAGAAATTGATGTGAAGGAATTATTGATTTTTACCTATAAAGATGAACGGATATGGAACATTCAGATGAAACTACCAAGAAACGTGAGTTCAGCAGTATTCCTGAATAAATATCTGTTTTACAATTATCTTTATTGAGTCATCTGTCTGGCCTTGGATTACAAAGCATCTTGATTCAGGTTTCAGAACACATTGTCAACGCTGCAAATACTGTATATTCTTAGGCATAACGGAAGAGAAGCAGATCTAAGCATTCCCCCATGCTGTGCTGACATATCTGTAACATTAATAAATGCTTTTAGGAGAAAACATGCCTGAAAGTCCTTTTAAGTGTTTCGTTACTCAGACACATGACACACATGTTAAAATGGCTGCTTGATAATATAGTCTCCAGTCCGGGAGTCCAAATCCTCCACTGTCTTTAGCTTCTTGTAACATTTTCACTTTAATTCGTGCTTTCTTCCCTTGCCAAATAAATCTCAATATTGTTGCATTTAGATCATCAAAAAAGACCTTTCCCAGTTTTACGGGAATCGTTTGGAATAAAAAGAGTAATTTCGGCAGGACATTCATTTTCACTGTAGCTATTCTTCCTAGCAGTGACAGTTGGAGATTTTTCCACTTTTCCAAATCTAGTTTTATTTGTTTCAACAGTCTTTCATAGTTGTCTTCTTTTAATGTTGCACATCTTGCTGTTAAGTAAATTCCTAAGTATTTAACTTTTTTGACTATTTGTAGATTTGTCTTTTTTGTGAATTGGGTTTTCTGTTTGTCTGTTAGGTTTTTTGTTAATACCTTAGTCTTTTCTCTATTTATTTTCAAATCAGCCACTTCTCCAAACTTTTCTATTTTCTCCAACAATTTAGTAGTTGTTTCTAGTGGCTCCTCCAAAATGAAGACCAAATCATCTGCAAAAGCTTGTAATTTATATTTTTGTTCTTTTATCTCCAGTCCTTTAATTTCCATGTCCTGCCTAATATTTCTAGCCAATACTTCCAATGTTAGTATAAATAGCAGTGGGGATAATGGACATCCCTGTCTTGTACCTTTTTTGATGTCAAAGCTTTCTGTATAATCTCCATTTAACATTATTCTGGCCGTTTGTTTATGGTAAATTGCTTGGATTGCATTTATAAAGTTTTTCCCAAAATCTATTTCCATCAGCTGCTGGAACATAAATTGCCAGTTTAAATTGTCAAAGGCTTTTTGCGCATCAAGAAATATTAATGCCATCTGTTTCCGTGGATGATTTTCATAGTATTCCAAAATGTCCAAGATAATCCTTAAGTTGTTTTTTATCTGTCTCTTAGGTAGAAAACCATTTTGGTCTGTATGAATAAATTCAATCAATAATTTCTTAATTCTTTCTGCCATTATCGAGGCAAAAATTTTGTAATCCACATTTAGTAGCTATATGGGTCTATAGTTTTTTATTTGTGTGGAATCAGTATCTTCTTTAGGTATAAAGGTAATATTAGCTTCAGTCCACGAATTCGGCATTTTAGTCTCCAAAAAGATTTCGTTGCACAATTCTTTCAATATCGGGCTTGATATATCTTGTAATGCTACGTAGAATTCTGCAGGAAGACCATCTGGGCCTGGAGTCTTGTCCTTTTTTTGCCTTTTTATGGCTTCTATAATCTCCATCGTTGATATTTTCCCATTTAGTATATTTCGGATATTCTCTGGGATTTTTGGCAAATCTATTTCTTTCAAATACGACTGTATTTCCTCTTTAGAAACTACCTCTGCCTTATAAAGTGTCTCGTAGTAATCTTTAATGATTTTTTTCATTGCGTCATTGTGGAACTGTAATTCTCCTTTTGGATCTTGTACCTTATTTATCATTCTTTTTTTTTTCAAAGAAGGCTCTGTGATTATCAAGAAATTCCAATGCTTTAAGCGGTGTATCCAGTCTATATCTTTTCAAATCCCAATAGATTAAGATCCCTTCTAGGACCAACCATCTGAAATTCACCCCTTTTTCAAGCAATTTCCTGGTTAAGAACTGGTAATCTCTTCGAGCCTCTCTTATCCTTCTAGGAATTTGTTTAAGGACTACTACTTCATTTTCTTTATATTTTAGTGGTTGATCTCTTACTTTTCTCAAAATCTCGTCTCGTATGGATCTTTTAAGAAATCTAACATGAACTTCCCTGAGGACTCTGTTTCTTCTGGCGTAGCTTGAATTGACTCTGAAGAGCTGGTCTAGTTCTCCTTCCATTTGGGCCTTCCCCATTCCTAGGAAATCTGCGAGTAGCTCAATTATCAGGCCTAAAAGGTTCTCATCCTTGTCTTCTGTTATGTTTTGAAATCTTAAAAAATATGAGGCCCTTTCCATCTCTATCACCGCCAAAGTGTCTTCCAATTCCGCGTTTATTTGGGCCAATTTTTCATTCTCATCTTTTAAGGATTCTAATTTCTGGTCAACTTCCACTGATTTGTCTTCTATTTTTTGGATCCTTTGTTGGTTATCTGTAATCGTCTGTTTAAAATTTTCAATTTGAGAATCTATATTGACAATTTTCTGATTCATTTTATGAAGATCATTTTTCAAATCTTCATAGTTTTTGGTCGAAGATGCCATCTGGGCTGCAATTGCCTGTAATATTGCCTGGGTGTCTTTTTGTTGGGCATCCATTTTTTCTTGCTGCAGCACTGTCATGATTGATTTTTGATAGACAGGACTCGCAGAAGTCGAGGCAGGGGCGAAAGATCCTTTTCTCCCAAGTTTAGACAGGTTTGAAACACTCATCTTTAAGTTTAAATCTTATATTGTAATCCACCAGGTGGCCCAATGGCCAATTGTAATCCAATAGGCTCCTATTGCTAGGAGGGGAGGTCCACAAAAGCAGTTAAAAAAAAACAGAAAAAAGATACTGTAAAAAATGGCAACAAGGGAAAAAAAGAAAAAAAGAGAAGACAATAATAAAAAGAGGCGAGGAAAAAACACTCTCCCAATAAAAAAAAAAGATATAAGAGAAAGAGTTCAAAAAAAAAGGAGAGAGGAAAAAGCAAAAATATCAAATTTATAATCCACCAAATTCTATTCAGAAAGAGAATTTTTTTAAAAATATCCAGTTCTTCTTAACACAATAATTATAGTCCAAGGAAGGAGATGGCTCAAAGTATCATTTGTTTAAAAAAATATAGTCTGTCTTGTGCAGCCAAAAAAGCCAGAGGAAAGCCTTTTTTTTTCAACAAGCTTCAAGGTCTTAGATAAAAATGTCTGGGCATAGAGCCAAGCTTCTAATCTGAATAGACTCCAGGCTAGAAAAAAAAGTTTTCAGTGTAGCCACCAGGCGATACAAAGTATCTATTCCCAGCAGCTGAATAGAGAGGGGAAAAAAAGTAGAAGTAAAAAAAAAGTAGTCAAGAGAGAGAAAAAAAGTTTATAGAGTTTTAAGAATAACAGGTAAAATTGCAGTGGGTTTCCAACATAAAACAAAAGAAAAAAGCATCTATAAAAAGAGCAATAGCTTCCCAAATTTCTATTAAGCCTCAGACAGCTTTATTATGTTAGAAGTTTGTTTTTTAAATTGCAAAATAGCTTAAACCACCGCTTGTATACAGGAGGGGGGGGACTCCATCCCCTCCCTAGAACTAAAGGCTTCGCTCTCAGGCTGTAGGAGAGCTATTTTGCAAAAATCCACCTTCAGCAGGAAAGGAGACAGTGTTCTCACCCGGCTCAGCTGCTTGCTGTCATTCTGTGCTGCTTTCTCTCTCTCCAACAATCGGCTGTTAATGGTGGATCGCATGAATGCGGTCCGCCTTTCTTCCGCTGATTCCAGGGGCTGCTTTGGCTCCAACGAGCCGGCTACTGCCGACCCGTGGTCCCTAAAGTTTCACCCTTTGGTGGCCACCTCTCCGGGGCGGCTTTGGTCCAAACGGACCCACCGGCAGATGAAAATCGGACCCGGGGAGCGGAGAGTCTTTTCCCCGGGTCTACCTTCAGCGACGTCACTGGAAATCTCCTCCCAGGGAGTGTGGTTTCTGTTCATTTTATTTTTTTGCTTGGTTAAAACATTAAACTGCTTTCCTAAGTAAAGGGGGGAAATGTGCTATTTGAACACTGTAGTACGAGTTGGAAAATTGAACATCAGTGTGCTAGAGTTGTTGCATTGTAAACTAAAGTACGAGACAATTTTAAGGAAACACACTTAATAGAACATGGAATTTTTATTGTTTTAAAGTAACAGCTTAATATATGCTAAATGGAAAATTTCAAGCTGCTTTAATATTAGGTAGGCAGCTAGCAGCTGAATATCATCTAAAACTGCAAGTAGAGGAAGTACAGAAATAAAGTTAAAATGCTTATGCTATGTTACCAAAAACTGGGTCATGGTTCATGCATGGCAGAGGAGAAACTTAGAAAAAGGGGAAGTAAACTTGTAAAGTGAGAAAAAAAATCTTGTTATTCTGAGTCTATTTTGTGTGTGTCTGTGAGGTTTATGAGACTGTCAGCTTCTCTACAAGACATCCACGCGTCAAAGGATGCAATGTTGGACTACTGCCAACTTTTCATCATTGCTGTCACAGACTGTCATTCACAGGAGACCAGTGCAAGTCATACCAGTGGCAAGCACCCCTGAAGGTGAATCAGGAGGCGCACCTGAACCCGAAGTTTTTACACTTGTTATTCGCAACCACAGACATTATACCATCATAAAAGAAATTTTAGAAGCTTTGAAGTGCAAAGAAGTTTGCCAGAGGGAGAACATGGAGGACTACAAGCCTGAGGAAAGCCTCCTGAAGGGCCGGAAATGAAGAGCCGAGCCAGCTTCGCCCCCTCGAGGGAAGGTTTGAGTGTAAACAAAATCCTGTACTCCTATTGGTGGGGTGTTACCTACAACCCCCTGCTCCTGCTCCTGCTCCTGTCACAATGCTCTCCCCTCCCTCTCCTTCTACCTCCTTCCCCTTCCCCTTCTCTTACCTATAAAGATTTTGTTTGAGATATTTCCACTTCCCTGAAGACTGCTCCACCCAAGGAACCACTACATCTTTGTTATGCCTTGAAGATTGGTGATCAGGTTCTGACTAAAGTATTTCAGCAAAAAAAATACTTTGCTCCTCGTTGAAAGGGACCGTTCCAGATTCTATTGACCACCAACACTGCTGTGAAGTATCAAGATCTGGCTTCCTGGATGCATGTTTTGCACTGCAAGAAAGTACCAGCCCCAGACGAGGAAGACATCCAGCCCCAATCATCTGACTGCACCAAGGCAAAGATTGAAGCTTTGCCCGACAAGGGAGCAAGTGCTAGTAACCTCTGCTCCCCACCAGCATGGAATCTCCAGCCCAGACAGCGCCACCAAGAAGTGAACTCGGATCCGCCTCCCTTTGAGGAGGGTGGTGTAAAGTTTCTCGGCTTGGAACCTCGTCCCTCAGGCTAAGAGGGAGGGGTGAGCTTGCCCAGATAGAGATTGAGCTCCCTTTTTCCTCCGTTCTTTTGTCGGGGGATGAAAGGTGAGAGCTCTCTCGGAGTCTGGGCTTTTTCTCGCACCCCATGGTGCCTTTGTTCCTTTCTTTTTATAATGGTCACAGTGTTCCAGGGTCATGTGATCCCCTTCTGCAACCTTTTGACAAGCAAAGTCAATGGCTGAGCTTCTGGTGGCCAAGTGCTAAGGCGGGACTTCCTTTCCTCCCTCCCTTCCCTGCGTCCCTTTTTCTCATTCCCATCTCCTTCTGAAGGAAGAATTTGAACACCACCACCCCCCATATTTTCCCTCTTCCATATATTGATCAAACAAGGAAAGGCCTCCAGAGACAGAAAAGACAAGCTGCTGAGTGAACTAGCTTAAAAAGGCACATTCCCTTTTAAGAATTAGCTACTGGCTAGAAAGGAAAGTAAGGAGCGCAGCCCGCACTTAAGGAAGAAAAAAAAATGTAAGTACTGGCTGCCGGCTAAGGCACCCTCCCCAAATGGCTCCATTCATAAGTAAACGAATGCTACTGGCAAAATCCATTCAGGAGAAAAATACTTCAAAATCCCTTGCAGCAAAACTTACAGCTAACAACAGCAGAGCAATAGAAGCTAACACCAGCCATCAGCCATCAGCCAAATAGAAATTGCCAAACACTCCTTAAGAACACAAAGCCCTCATTGCACAAATCCCAGAACTTCAAAGTCACAAAAGCACATAAGAATCCTTCCACTCTCCATCTCCTTCCCTCCTCCATGCCTCACCTCCAGCCATTGCTGCCTTTTTTCATTCCTCTTGGAGGGCGACCCCTCCCCCGCTGCATTTCTTGCCTGTTTGCTGCTGCCAGCACAGGTGGCTGCCACAGCAGTTGTAGATCGGCTCATGGCCAGCCTGGTTGATCTCCTCTACCCTCCCCCTCCGGTGCAGCTGACTCTGCCTCCTCCCAAGGCTGCTGCTTTTTTTCTCTCTCCCTCTCCTGCCCAAACTGCCTCCTTTTATAGGCTCTCCTGTCTCCGCCCCTCCTCCTTTCTCATGGGGGAGGGTGAGCCAGAAGTGAGCGTGGGGCCTTTTCAGCTCCAGAGGACTCTCTCACTGTAAGTCCTTGCCTGCGCTGGCTCTTTCCCTCCCCCACTACACTTGGCTAGGCAGGGCTGCATACCACCTGCCACTCATTAATGTACCACAGCTGGAGTCCTGCCCAATTAGTTTGCTGGTAGTTGACATAACAACACAGGTACTGTTCCACCACTGCGTTGGCTCGTTCTGCAGCCCCGTTCGTACTCGGATGAAAAGCCGAACTAAGCCACTGGGAAGACCCAATCATCCTCACAAACTCCCTCCAGAACCTAGCAGTAAACTTGACTCCTCAGTCTGAAATGATGCATTTGAGTACTCCATGCAGCCGGTAGATATGTTTTAAGAACAATTTCGCTAGCTTTTGGTCTGAGGGGAGTCCAGAACACGCAATTAAATGGGCTTGCTTGGAGAACAAGTCTATCACAGTCTAAATCACGGTGTTTCCCCCACTCTCAGGTAGCTTCACAATAAAGTTCATGGCTATCTCTTCCCAGGGTCTGACAGGGTCAGCAACCTGCTGCAATAGCCCTGGGGTCTTCCCCGGTACTCTTTTTTGCTGGCTGCACAAACTGCACAGCTTTTCACATAGCTCTCAATGTCCTTTTTCATTTTTGGCCACCAGAACTGGTGATTAGCAAGATGCAGAATTTTTAAGAACCCAAAATGGCCAGCTTGCTTGGTGTTGCGGCTGTGCCGCAAGACTTGCAGTTGCAGACTGTCTGGGACATACAATGTCAACTCTACAAATGAGCATGGCTACAGCCATTTTTCTTCTCATTATAGGTTGCCACGTAGAACGGAGGGAGGGGGGTTGCCCAGGTGCTTCGTTAGTCAAAATAATCTTTTGTCCCGTGGTAACCAAAGTCATCGGCTGTTCCCGAGACTGCAGGCTGGGCATAACGCAAAAAGCCCGCCAAATATTACATTGGGGAACGTAGTTGCTTGCACAGTTTTATGGGTGGGACGTTTAACTTTGTATTGGGGAATTGTTACATGTGTATCGAGACTTGGTTTCACTTTTGACCGTGCCGATACTTTGTAACTAATAAACATGTTCTTTGAGGAATTTGCAAGCCTCAGAGTTCTGCTTTATTAGTCTCCATCTGTTGGAACCATGACATTAAACCAAGTCTCATAAAACTTCATTTCAATTTATCTGGCAAGGAAAAAAAAGCGAGAATTAGATTGAAAATGTTACCAGAAGCGAAAGTGTAGGATTTGGACTGCCAGACTGGACACTATACTACCAAGCAACTATATTAACATGGCTAAAATAGTGGATAATGCTTAGAGATAAAAGACTATTATACCTAGAGGGGGCATGACCTACAACTTGGATGGCATGCCTTTCTGTGGTATGGGAAGAATAAAATACATAGATACTTTCAAAATCATTATATAAGAAATGCACGTCTTCTAGAATGGGAAAAAATAAAGCGAAAATCTATATTAAAATACCTGGTTTCTCTTCAGATCGTATAAATCTTTCGCCTTTTTTTTAAAATACCTGGATGGCTTTCAACAATGGAAGCATTTGCTTACACAAATTTAATTAACTATGAGAAAGTTGTGACCTATAAAGATATTTTGGACAATGAAGGGAAACTGAAAGACAGACAAGATTTACAAGAACAGGGTATTGATTTATCATGGTGGCCATACTTGTAAATTCAAATGAGATATGAAAAAGATGCTAAAACAATGGGATTTTATAAAGAACAGACCGAATTTGACCAGATATTTTAAAAAACAGATGAAAAATTAAGAAACTCTATAAATATTTGTTAAGCTTAAAGATGGAAGAGGAACAAGTAAAAGAAGCAATGATAATATGGGCAAAGAACTTTGGACATAATATAGAATTAGAAAACTGGCAAAGTTTATGGGAAACGCTAAATTAACGAAAGCGGTGGCTTATAAAGAAAACTTATACAAAATGTTTTACACATGGCATTTAACACCAGTGAGATTAGCGAAAATGTTTAAAAATATGTCGAGCAAGTGTTGGAAATGTAAACAAAAACCAGGTACTTATTATCATATCTGGTGGACATGCCCTAAAGCTAAAAGATTTTGGTCAAAAATACACATATGGTTAGAGAAAATGACTAAAAAATATATAGATTTTAAGCCAGAATTGTTTCTGTTAGGCATAATAGGAGGAAAATATGAAAAAGACTGTATATACTTAATTTTACATGCAGTCACTGCAGTAAGAATAGTATTTGCCCAATATTGGAAAAATGAAAACTTACAAACGGAAGAAGAACTAATTAAGAAAATTTTAGATTGTGCAGAAATGGACAGATTGACATTAAAGAGAAAAAAGAAAGAAGACTCAGTGTACTTTAGAACATGGGACAATTTTTATCAATGGCTAGAAAAACGAGTTAGAGAGAAAGGAACGTAATATGAACTATATAACATTGAATATATACTAGTAAGAAGAAGATTTTGAGCGATTAACTAACACATTGATTATGATAATATAGAAATATTATTACTCATTGTTTTTTAAATACATAAACCCAGACAACATGCTGTTTGCTAAATATTAAGAATGTTATTTTATAAAAACCCAACTGTCGGAGCGCAGGCTGGCACTCCAGCCACTGAGGAGGTGTCACTGGCAGGGGCTCAGCTGAAGACCAGGTTGATCCAACCTGGGAAGCTGGTACTGCAGGAAGGAGCTACAGCCCTAGCAGACCTCTATCAAGCTGAGACTGCCCCTCAGTGCAGGACCACTCCTGTAACTGCTGGAGAGGAGCTGTTATTGCTGCCGTCCCAGGGTTCTTCGTCTGCGGATAGCAAGAAAGGAAAGGGGTTGATGGGATGGGAAGACTCCAGAGAGTGGAGGTTCCAGTCCGCACTCCACAGCCCCTTGCTCAAACAGCTGAAGGAGACATTCAGCAGGCTGGAGGTAAAAGATATACGATCCCCGTAGCCCAGGAGTTGAGTGCCGTGGGGGGGGATGCTACCCATCTCTCCCCCCCCTTCGCCGGAGTTCCAGCCCAACCGAGCCCATGCTGTTTCGCCCGTCCCCCAGCCAGCTGTGATGTCAAGCCCAGTAGCCCAGACAAGGGAAGTCCAGAGAGTGGTTCAGCCATGTCCCCAGGACCAGCAAGCCGCCCAAGCTCAGCAGTGGGTACAGGTGGCTCCAATGTTCGAGCCGCCTCCCATCAAGCCCACCTTTGATGGGGACCCCGAGAAGCTAAACTTCTTCCTAAATCAGGTGTGGGCTCATTTAGATTGTTACACTTATGCCTACCTGGATGGGGCTGTGATGGTGAATGCTATGGCAGCAAATTTAGAGGGGGAAGCGGCCGACTGGGTGACCAACCTCCATGACGAAGGAGCTCCTGAATTGCATGATATTAACCTATTCATGGAGCAACTGAGGGGTCATTTTGAAGATGAATCCCGTGCCCTGCTAGCTGAGAAGTAAATCCACCGCCTGAAGCAAAGAGGCCACCCAGCTAAGGAGTACGTTCATGAATTCAGGAGAGTTGCTGGTCGGCTGGGGCAGTGGCCAGAATGGTCACTGATCAACTATTTTAAGCAGGGGCTAGATTGCGACTTACTTCAAGCCTGCATCATTCGGGGTTTGCTTAACCTGTTGTGTGAGTGGTACAGCATGGCGGTGGTACTAGACATCGAATTGGACTGCCCCAGAAAGTCAAGCACATCCGAGAAACACCCTTATGGCCGTTTCCAAGCCACTGCGGCCACTAGTGGCTCCCAAGCACCAGCCAGGGCTCCTATCAAGTGCTACTGGTGCAGTCAGAAGGGTCATCGAGCTGTGGATTGCCCAGCTCCTAAACCTCAACCCAGCAGCATGCCAGTCACCACCGCTAAGCCGCAGAGGGCTCCCAGGGGGAAAAGTCGAACTGGGCGCATCAGGACCTGACCATCGAGGCCTCCCCTCCCACCGGGCTCAGAGCCAAGACCTGATCCGAGCCACAGTAAATGTCAGCACCTTACGACAGCGATGAGGAAAGCGAGGAAGACCCCATGGTGAGTCAACCCATTCCCTCCTTTGCCATCCCCGCCAAGCTATTAGTGCCCAAAACAGGCCCATATGAACTTGAACATTCTAATAGACTTGGGGTGCACGTGGTGCTTAATTAACCTACTCACTGTACTCAAACAGGGCATCCGAGCCAAACTACTGACCCTTCCCATAAGGTTTGAACAAGCCGACGGGTCCCTCATCGGAAGTACCCGTGTTGTGGCCTGTCGGCTGCCGAAGGACTCCATGGCCAACTCAGAGGAGGAAGCACAGGAGTGGACGTCGGGCCCAGCATCAGGGCCAGCTGACAGCTCTGATGGGGACAAAGGAATGGAGCTGTGGGAGCCAGGGACAGAGGCGGAGCCTGGGCCATCCACCAGCCTCCAGATGGAAAGGCTGAGACCTCCATGCCTTGAGGCAAGTGATTCAGGAGAGGAGGATCACATGGGGCCAGTGACTGATGCGCAGGCACGGCGGAGGCTGAGGAGAGGAGAACAGTGAGAGGCTATGGGCCGGTCTTCAGGGCAGAAGAGTCACCACTGCTAACAGAGCCCCACCCTCAGCTGTGGATAAAAGCCAGGGGCAGAGATGAATAGGTATGGCAGACAACTATTTGTCTCTCTGCCGGTCAGCCACTTCTAGTTGGAACTCTTGAACTCTTGTTTGGAAACTTGCCAGAGTTTTCCTCGGATCCTGTGGTGCTGGGAGTCGGAGCGCCTTCTGAGCGTGTGCATGTGTCTTATGTTAGAAAAGAGCCAGCTTGCCTGAAGGACTCTTGCTGCAAGCGTGGTGAGAGACTGAGATTAACTCTGGGTTTTGGGAGACCCCTGCAGGGGAAAAGGGAGTGAGCTCCGTTGTTTGGAGGCAACTAAAGACTTTAACAGTCGGCTGTGTGAAACTGCTGGCGTTCCTGAATAAAAGGAACATTGGAGATTTATTGGTGCGTTTGTTGTGTTCGGGGAGCTGGGTCAAAACAGTTTGTCTGCCACCCAAACTTACAACATGGAGCAACTCTGGGCAGAGAAGGTACAGCTGACACAACAAGTAGCCATGCTCTCAAAACAGCTGGCTCAGCTTCGGGCTGCCACCACTCCACACCCCCAGAGCAAATGCCCCATTGCTGTGCCGGATAAATTTGATGGGACGCAGGCCCAGTTCCCGGAATTTTTTGGACAATGCCAACTTTATATGAGTCTTCGGGCAGAGGACTTCCCCACCAACTGGATGAAGGTGGGGTTCATGCTCAGCCTTCTGTCAGGAGCTGCAGCCCAGTGGGCCACCCCCCCTTCTCACCCAGGCCAGTCCACTGCTGGATGACTTTCCGGGTTCTGCACACAACTTCACCTCATGTATGAGGACACTATAAAGGTGCAGACAGCCAGCAGACGCCTCAAGGCCCTGAAACGGGCAGCGGACACTGACTGAGTACATCAGCGAATTCAGGCTGCTCAGCCAGGACGCCACCTGGAATGAGGCAGCACTGATCGATGCCTTCCAGGATGGGCTGTCAGAGGGGCTCCTCGACGAGGTGGCCCATGTTGACACGCCACCCACTCTCAACGAACTCATCCATTTATGCCTCCGAATAGACACACGGCTGCAGCAGCGAAGCCGCCGCACCCCCCTGCCCCCAGGAGGCCTGTTTGCCCCCTGTCCGGAGCGAGGACCCCACTCCGTGGGAGGAGACCATGGAGCTCGGGGCCGCCAGACCTCACCTCTCTGCGGAAGAGAGGAACAGATGGCATCGGGGGGGCTGTGCCTGTATTGTGGGGAGCTGGGAAATATGGCAGCTTCTTGCCCCAAGAAGAAACTAGGGGTGTTGTCGTCTGGGCCCATCGCGTTCAGCCCACATAACTTGTCGGGAAATGCCTAGAGACTGACCTAGGGGGTGCCTTAGGTCGGGTCTTTCAACAAATGGGCTAGAGTCCTCCGGTACCTCCACCTGAGGAACAGCCCCGGCATTTGATTCTGGCCACACGTTTGCTTCTGCCAGGCCGGCAACGTGGCATTTTAGCCCACGCCCTGATAGACTTGGGGGCTACCACGAACTTTATAGATGCCACGTTCATGGCCAAATGGTCACTTTCGCAGTGCCTGGTGTCTCCCCCACTCCTTGTGGAGACCATCGATGGCTGGTTGCTGTGGTCCGGCCCAATTACAGCCGCCACGCAACCGCTGCAGATGCATATTAGCACGCACAAGGAGGCTATCCAATTTTACATCACCTCTGACCTGCATTTTCCAGTGGTCCTAGGCATGGACTGGTTTCAGGTGCATGACCCCGATCTATTGGTCCCAGAGCCTCATTGTGTTCCCGAGCTGGCAATGCGCCGACCATCACCACCAAATATGCGTGGCCCAAGTCCCAAGTCTCACCAGGGCAGCCCTGCCATCTGAACTGACTGACTTTGCTGACGTCTTCAGCAAGAAAGAGGTGGACCAACTGCCCCATCAGCCTTATGATTGCCCAATAGACTTGGTCCCTGATGCCCCACTTCCAGTTGGCCATGTCCGAGCCCGAACTGGCTGTGCTGCGGGACTTTTTGGCGAAAAACTTGACAAGGTGTTTCATTTGGCCTTCTGCTTCCCCACTGGCCACCCCGTGCTGTTCGTTAAGAAGAAATCAGGGGAATTGAGACCCTGTTGCAATTACCGCAAACTTAACTCCATCACGGTGCACAACAGGTACCTGCTACCCCTCATCTAAGAACTCTTAGAATGGCTCTGGGAGGCTCAAGTCTTCACCAAACTGGACCTACGGGAGGCGTACAATCTGGTCCGGGTCCGGGCTGGAGATGAGTGGAATATGGCGTTTCCTACTCAGTATGGGCATTTTGAGTACACGGTCATGCCATTTGGCTTGACCAATGCCCCCGCCATCTTCCAGCATTTCATGAATGATATTTTCCAGGACCTATTAGACTGGTTTGTCATCATTTATTTGGACGACATTTTGATTTACTCCCCATCCCAGGAGAGACATCAACAACACCTCTGGTTGGTTGTGCAATGGCTTTGGGAGCACTAGCTCTACACCAAGCTGGAGAAATGCCAGTTTTTCCAGACTACCATTGAGTTCCTAGGTCACCGCATTTCCCCCGAGGGCATAGCCATGGAGCCCGGCAAGGTGGAGGTATTACATAACTGGCAGCCTCCACGTCAGGCCAAGGACGTTCAACGGCTCCTGGGGTTCGCCAATTACTATCGGACTTTCATCCCTGAGTTCGCGTCCTTGACTGCACCTCTCACTCGTCTCCTTAATCATGAGCCAGCAGTTTGCAGCAGCAGCCAAAAAATCTAATACAATCCTGGGTTGTATAAACAGAATCATGATCACGCGAGGTATTAGTACCGCTTTATAAAACCCTAGCAAGACCACACCTGGAATACTGCAGCCAATTTTGGTCACCATATCACAAAAAAGATGTTGAGAGTTTGGAAAAAATTCAGAGAAGAGCAACTAAGATGATCAAAGGCCTGGAGACTAAAACATACAAAGAACGGCTGCAGGACTTGGGTTTGGCTAGTCTAAAGAAAAGAAGAAATAGGGGAGACATGATAGCAGTATTCCAGTATTTGAGGGGCTGCCACAAAGAAGAGGGGGTCACGTTATTCACCAAAGCACCAGAGGGCAGGACAAGAAACAATGGTTGGAAACTGATCAAAGAGAGAAGCAACCTGGAGATTTTTAAAAAGAGACTAGACAATCACCTGTCTGAGATGGTATAGGTTCTCCAAGGTCCCTTCCAGCTCTATTCTATTCTATTCTATTCTATTCTATTCTATTCTATTCTATTCTATTCTATTCTATTCTATTCTATCCTATCCTATCCTATCCTATCGCCTGGTTGTGGCTTGCGCCGCTTGTTGCTTGGCCGGAATGATGGACTTCACCACCTCCTCCCTATTGCTCTTATACTAAGGCATAAGGGACAGAGCATCTGCCAGGAAGTTCTCCCCCCCTCCCCAGCATGTATTTTAGTTTGTCAAATTGTTTGAAGTACTGCGCCCATCGGACTTGCTTGGGGGAAAGCTTGAGGTGGGTCTTCAGGGCTTCCAAATTTTTATGGTCAGTCCACACCTCAAATAAGGCTTTGCTTCCTTCTAGGAATTGCCTCCATGTCAATAATGCCCATTGTACTGCAAAAGTCTCTTTCTCCCACATGGCCCACCATCGCTCTGTGTCATTCAGTTTGCGGGATGTGTACATGCACAGCTGCAGGTCCCCCTCCTTATTTTGCTGGAGCAGGAATGCTCCCATGGCTACGTCACTGGCATCTGCCTGGATCACAAATGGTTCCTCTGGGTCTGGGTGCTTTAGAACTGGTTCAGCCACAAACAGCCCCTTCAATTTTTCAAATGCCGCTTGGCACTCCATCATCCAGTTCAAGGGCTGATTTGGCTGGGGCTTTTCTCCCCCTCTCCCCATTTTCAATAGCTCAGTGATTGGCAAGGCAATCTTTGCGAAAGAGGGGATGAACTGTCTGTAGAAGTTTGCAAAACCCAGGAAGCTTTGTAGCTGCTTGCGGGTGCGAGGGACTTGCCACTCCAAGATGGATTTTACTTTCCCTGGGTCCATCTCCACCCCATCGCATGACACTCGGTAGCCCAAATAGGCTGGTCTTGTGAAACATTTTGATAACTTGGCATATAGCTTATCGTCCAACCGTTTTTTCAGCAACTGTCGCATGAGCTTCACGTGTTCTTCCATAGTTTCAGTGTAAATGAGGATGTCATCCAAGTACACCAAAATCCCCTTGTATAAGTGCTCATGTAGCACCTCATTTATGAGCTGCATAAATACTGCAGGCCCCCCCCCTATAGCCCAAAAGGCATCACTTTAAATTGATAGCTTCCTAGGGGGCAGTTAAAAGCAGTTTTCCACTCATTACCTTCCTTGAACCTCACTCGATAGTATGCCTCCTTCAGGTTTAACTTCGTGAAATATTTCCCCTTGGCTAAATGTCCCAACATGTCCTTCATGAGGGGGAGGGGGTACATGTCTTCCAAGCACACTCCGTTAATCCCACGGAATTCAACAGACAATCTCAGTGACCCATCTTTCTTTTCTTTGAACAGCACTGGCACTGCCACTCGAGATTTTGCCGCCTGAATAAATCCCCTCGCCAAATTTTTGTCGATGTAATCCCTCAGTTCTTTCATCTCCTTTGGAGTCATGGAATAAATCTTTGGCTTGGGTAACTTTGCTCCGGGCAGGATCTCGATAGCATAGTCCAGTGGTGGCGAACCTATGGCACACGTGCCAGTGGCGGCACTCAGAGCCCTCTCTGTGGGTACACGCACCGTCACCCCAGCACCGCCTCCCCCACGGGCCCCTCCTCACCAGCAGCCCCCCCGAGGAGAGTCGCCCCCGAGCGTGGCCCACGCGGAGCAACACAGCGAAGGACATGGCAGCCGGGACAAGACTCCGCCCTCGCGCCCCGTCGCGCTCAGTTGATGCTGCGGCGCACGGGTGGAGGGCATGGCTGCCATGGCACTACTAGGCTGCCATGGTGATCTGCAGTGGGCTGTGGAGGCGGTGGGTGGCCCTGCGGGCGGGGCAGGAGGTGGAGCAGGGGTGGGTGGGGGAGGGGGGGCAGTATTTGGGCACTCAGTCTCTAAAAGGTTCGCCATCACTGGCATAGTCCATGGGGCGGTGAGGGGGCAAGTCGTCACACTCCTTCTCACTGAATGCTTCCATGAGGTCTCTGTACTCTCTGGGGACAGGCTGCTGCTCCTCCCCCTTCTCGGACACTGCTTTGCTGCGCTCAAGGGGTTTTCTCACTCCCCCCCTCTCTTGGTCTCTTCCTTTCCTTTCTTAGGGGAATGGGTTTTTTTCCGCTTCATCAGCACTTGTCCCAAGGCTTTCTCCCAATAGATCCGGGGCCCTCAGTTTGCTAGCCAAGCTAGTCCTAAGATCACCTCTTCAGCCATCTTAGGAACGACCACAAATTGAATAGTCTCTTGGTGGTCCCCAAATTTCAGATGCACTGGTTCTGTTAGGTGGGAGGTGGCCAAGCCTCCTACCAAAGTGCCATCAACTTGCTCAGACTTCATGGGCTTTCTGAGCTTTCTCACCCGCAGCCCTAACTTTTGTACCGTGGCCTCGCTAATCAGACATCGGGTACAACCCGAGTCTATCAGGGCTTTTACCACCCCTCTCGCCCCCAAGCAGAATGCTGTAATGTCCAGCTTAGCTGCGAGGCAGTTGACCGGTTCACTCACCATTGGGTCGTCTTCTCCCTCACTGTTGCTATTATAGAGGGTCATTCGCGGCTCCTCTCCAGTCGGAGTTCCCTCCCCTTCACTTTCGGGGGGGAGTCCTCAATGACCTGTGCTGCCACTTGCATTTTTTCCTTCCCTTTTTTCTGTGGCTTTTGGGGCTTTGGAGGAGGAGGGGCCAAGGGGGGTGCCCGGGGTGTCGGTACTGGGCACTTTGTTGCTCAATGGCCCTCCTGGCCACATTGGAAGTACAGTATGGGGCCGCGACTCACAGCTTCAGTAGGGGCCGGAGACAAAAACGGTTTTCTTCCAAGCGCTCACTTCTCTTGGCTCCTCTTCGGGCGTGATTTGAATCTCCTGCGGCTTTGTGTTCCATCAGGTCTAGCTCCACAGTGGTCACCAATTGGTAGCAATCATTGAGCCAGTCTGGGATCCATCTGGCCAGGCACGTGTGGTACAGGTCACAACTCAGTCCGTCTTGGAAGTAGTAGGTCAGGAGCTGCTCCGGCCAGTGCCTCAGCCTCCCTGCAATCCTCCTGAACTCCCTAATGTATTCGGCTATGGGTCTGCTTCCTTGCCTGGCACTTCGGACCTCAGCCTCCGCTCACTGAGTTTGCGTGGTGTCACCAAACCGGGCTCTGAGCTCTCCTAAGAATGCATCCAGGTCTGCCAACTCAGGGGCTCCCTCACCGTGGACAGCTGTCACCCACTCTGCTGCTTCCCCTTCGAGGTTGGCCACAATTGCATCCACCCGGGCTTCGTCGTCAGCATACTTCCCTTCCATGCTGGTCTAGGTGTGCCCAGACCTGGTTGAAGAAGAATGTCAGCTTCTCTGGGTTTCCGTTGAAGGTAGCCTTGAGTGGAGGGGGTGGCAGTGGCCTTGGGGCAGCCCAGGGCCCTGGCATCCACCCCATGCCATAAGGATACATCCATGGTGGAGCTCCGCACATCGGACCCGGTGGCAGTTGCCGACCCATCGCTCCAGGCGGTGGAGTGGGCCCCGGAAGTGGACTGTGGGCACCAGGTCCCAGACTGGGACCTAGCCACGGGGAAATTCTAGGCTGTGGGCTGGCCGCCCCTCCAGCTGCAGCGGCTGCTGCTCCCAGTGAGGGCTGGGGTGAGGGGGCTGGCGTTGGTGCTGAAAGTTTGCTAGAACCCAGCCGGGGACTTGGATCTAGCTTCCGAACTGGTTCTCTCACATGGACTTCCAGGCTGCTAAACTTCTGCCTCAGTTGCTCCACTGACTGGCTGCCACACGCTGGCAAGTACCGCTCTCTCAGGGCTGCCCATTCTGAGGCTCTCTGCTCCCACCAGTCCTGCTCCCAGGTGAATTCAGCCCAGAGGTAGAACAGGGGGAATTCGGCTTCAGCTGCCTTCCGCTCTCCATCTTGCCATTTCCCCAGCTCCAGACGGCTGAAAGCTGCTGTCCCGCCCATTCACTCCAGGGTCGCCAGCAGTTCCCTCCATTCCTCTTTCACTTTGGGGCGTGCCGAGAGGAGGTGATCAGTTCCACTGATCGATCCCGACCCGGCTTTAGCCAGCTACTCCGTCTCGGGCATCTTCCCCTGAGTCTTCACTACCCGTCTGGAGGTTGCCAGAAGGGGCGTAGGGGCTCAGGACCCTTTGGTTAAAATTGAAGTTGAAAACAGAGTTGGTTTAGTGTCAAGGTTCCGGCTAAGGATTCCAATGAAGTAAATACACCAGAGCCATTCCAATCTCTAATGCAAGACTTTATTGAATTAGCATACTGGCACTAAAGAATAGAAAACCAGCTCTGGCAATATGGCGGGAAAACAATAATTAAAAGAGTAAAACTTTCCCTCCCCTGACAGGTCAGGTCACATTGTCCAATTAATCCTCAGGCTGTTGTTATGAGAAGAATGTTTCTGTTCGCCATAACATTTCTCCGTTGGCCTTGGTTCCCACCCTATGGAATCCACCTGTGCATTCCAAACCTTTCCCTCCCCCCTCGCAACTGTAGGCAAGCTAGAAGCAGCATGGCAGTTCTAAGACAAGCAATCTTCATAGCTTGACACTAATATGATTAAAGGCCTTGAGACTAAAACATATGAAGAATGGTTGAAGGATTTGGGTTTGGCTAGTCTAGAGAAAAGGAGGACTGGGGTGACATGATAGCAGTATTCCAGTATTTGGGAGGT
>NW_015390028.1:0-2881 GCF_001527695.2 Protobothrops mucrosquamatus
TGGCCACCACCTCCCTTTTATAGCCTGTGGGGTGTGGTCCAGTGACTCAGCTTAATCTCTGGCACGTCTCCTTTTCTGCTGCGCACGCTTGTCGCTCCTATGCTGGCGTGGATCCAGCCACAACTTATCTTCATCACTATCCGAAACACCTGGCTCCTGGCCAATCTCAGAAACACCTGGCTCCTGGCCAATCTCAGAAACACCTGGCTCCTGGTCAATCTCTTCTCTGTCAGGAGACACCTGAGGCATTGCCAAAGAGGAGGGTCCTGGAGAGGGAGGCCTGGCCATCGCCTCTCCTTCATGTTCGGAGCCTTCTTCCTCCGATAAGAGGGGCTCACAAGACGGAGCCACAACACTATCCCCCACCGCAGGGCCCTTCCCCCGGGTCTGCCGGTCGGGATGTGGTCGGGACAGGAACCGATCGTGAAAGGCCTGTACCAGGTCAGGGGCCTGAACGGAAGAAGCGTCCACCCAGCTGAAATCCTCGGGGCCATATCCCTTCCAGGCGATGAGGTATTGGAAGCGCCCCTTCAGCCAACGGCAGTCCCGGATACTGTCCACCTCGTACGTCGAGGTGTCCTCATCGGCTGCGGCTGGGGGGGCAGGCATCGTCAGGCGTTGGAGATGGCTCGCTGGGGCCTCAGGGACCAGGAGGGACTGATGGAAAACGGGGTGGATCCGCATGGAGCGTGGTAGGCCACCGGGCTGACTGCCTTGACGGGGAAGGGACCGATAAAACGATGGTCCAGTTTCTTAACCGGCCGGTCCGTGGGGAGGTGTTTCGTGGACAGCCACACCCGATCTCCGACTGCCAGCGGTGGCGTTGCCCGTCGGGAGCGGTCGGCGACCCGTTTATAGTCCTCTTTCAACCGGATCAGCTGCCGCCTCACCAGTTGCTGCACCGCCTGCAGCTCCGAGAGGAAGTCCTGGGTCTTGGGAACAGGGGAATCCGAGATGGACAACAGGAAAAGCCGTGGATGGTAGCCGACATTGGCATGGAATGGGGTCATCTGGGTGGAGGTGTGTTGGGAGTTGTTGAAGGCGAACTCCGCCAGGGGAAGGTACTCGGCCCAGTTGTCCTGCCGCTGGTTGACGAAAAAGCGGAGGTACTGCTCCAGGATGCCGATGACCTTCTCCGTAGCCCCGTCAGTCTCCGGATGGTGCGACGATGACAGGAACACCTGCACCTCCAGCGCGGCCATTAGGCTTTTCCAGAAGCGGGCCGTGAACTGGGCTCCGCGGTCCGACACCACCCTGTCTGGCAGGCCATGGAGGCGAAAGATGTGCTGCAGGAACAGACGGGCCGTGGTGCGGGCCGATGGCAGTCCACGGCACGGGATGAAATGGGCCATCTTGGTGAGCATGTCCACCACCACAAGGACGGTCGTAAATGTGGCGGACAGTGGTAGATCTGTTAGGAAGTCCATGGAGATGGCACCCCACGGTCTCTCCGGTGTCGGCAGCGGCTGGAGGAGTCCCGGTGGTGGGCCGGACGCGGGTTTGGCCTGTTGGCACGTCGCACAGGACGTCACGTACGCGTGCACGTCATGCCGTACCCGAGGCCACCAAAAAGTCCGCGTCACCAAGTGCAAGGTCTTAAAGAGGCCGAAATGCCCCGCCGCCAGGTTGTCATGGCACTGGTTCATGACGAGGGCTCGGAGCGGACTTGTGGGCACGTACAGCCGGCCCCGGTGTTTCAGCAAGCCTTCCTCCAAGGTCCAGGGGGACGCTGGGCCGACGTCCGCTTTCCGTTGCTGTGACCAGTCATCACGGCGCTGCGCTTCCAGCACCCGAGCCTGCAAGTCTGCCGGTTCCTGGACCGCGACCAAGGAGTCTGCTGGCAGCACCGTCCGTGGGGGAAGGGAGTCCTTGGGGCAGAAGTATTCCGCTCTTTGGTTGAGGTTGCTCGGAATGTACACGACGTGGAAGTTGAACCGGGCGAAAAACAACGACCACCGGATCTGCCGCTGGTTCAACTTCCTGGCCGTGGTGAGGTGTTCGAGGTTCCGATGGTCCGTTCGCACCTCCACCTGGTGTCGGGCCCCCTCAAGGTGATGCCGCCAAGCCTCGATCGCGGCCTTGATAGCCAGCAACTCCTTTTCCCAGATGGTGTAGTTACGCTCGGAAGGATTGAGTTTCCGGGAGTAATAAGCGCAGGGAAAAAGAGTGCCGCCATCCACCGGGGCCTGTAGCAGTACCGCTCCAATCGCCACATTGGACGCATCCGTCTCGACCACGAACGGACGGTGTGGATTGGGATGCCTCAGGACCGGCTCCGTGATGAAGGCCTGCTTGAGGACCTCGAAGGCCTGCTGCTGTGGGGGCCCCCACTGGAACGGGACCTTCTTCCGAAGGAGTTGGGTCAGCGGCAAGGGCAGGGTGGCGAAGGCCGGGATGAATGTCCGGTAATAGTTGGTGAACCCCAGCAGACGCTGGACGTCTTTCACCCGATGTGGGGGTTCCCAACTGCGCAAGGCCTCCACCTTGCGCGGGTCCATCGCGATGCCCTCGGGGGTGATGATGTGCTCGAGGAACTCTATGGAAGTCTGGAAGAAGTAACATTTCTCCAACTTCGCATAGAGTTGGTTCTCCTGCAGGCGCTGCAGGACCTGGCGGACATGCTGGAGGTGGCTCTCCTGGGTCTGGGAATAGATTAAAATATCGTCCAGGTAGATCACCACGAACCGGTCCAACATGTCCCGAAACACGTCATTCATCAGGTGCTGGAAGACCGCGGGGGCGTTGGTCAACCCGAACGGCATGACGGTGTACTCGAAGTGGCCGTATCGGGTGCCAAACGCCGTCTTCCACTCGTCCCCCTCTCTCACGCGCACCAGATTGTAGGCCCCTCGGAGATCGAGCTTGGTGAAGATCGAGGCCT
>NW_015390028.1:3533-6146 GCF_001527695.2 Protobothrops mucrosquamatus
GTGCTGGAAGACCGCGGGGGCGTTGGTCAACCCGAACGGCATGACGGTGTACTCGAAGTGGCCGTATCGGGTGCCAAACGCCGTCTTCCACTCGTCCCCCTCTCTCACGCGCACCAGATTGTAGGCCCCTCGGAGATCGAGCTTGGTGAAGATCGAGGCCTCCCGCAACCTCTCCATCAGCTCCGGGATGAGCGGCAGGGGGTAGCGATTCCGCACTGTGATGGCATTCAAGCGCCGGTAATCACAGCACAGGCGTAAGTCCCCCGTCTTCTTCTTCACAAAGAGGACTGGGGCCGAGAGCGGGGAGGACGAAGGCCGGATGAACCCTCGGGCCAGGTTCTTGTCCAGAAAGTCCTGTAGGGCGGCCAATTCGGGCTCCGACATGGCATACAGGTGGCCCACGGGCAGTGGCGCATTGGGCAGCAGGTCCACCGGGCAGTCGTAGGGTCGGTGCGGGGGTAATCGGTCCGCCTCCTTTTCGCTGAACACATCGTCGAAGGGCGTCAGCTCAGGAGGCAAGGAGACGGCCGGGGTGGAGACGTCCTGGCCGGCACAGGTGTGGCGGAGATGATCGACGCACTGCAGGCTCGGGAACGAGATGGCGTTTCTCGACCATGCCACCTGAGGATCGTGGGCCCGAAGCCAGGCCATCCCCAGGACCAATGGAAAATGCAGGTCCGCCGTCACATAGAACTTGATCGCCTCCTCGTGGTTCCCAGTGGCGAGGCGCAAGGGCTGGGTAGCAAATTTGATGGGCCCTGCCACAAGTTCCCGCCCATCGATAGTCTCGACCCTCAATGGAGGGTCAACCGGAACCAAGGGAACCTTAAAAAGGGCCACAAAGGCCTGGTCTATGAAGTTCGTCGTGGCCCCGGAGTCCACCAGCGCATGTGCCTGAAGCCCCTCCGACCGATTGGCCAACAACACCCGGGTGTCCAGAATCAGGTGCCGAGGGGGCTCACAGTCCACAGTCGCCGACTCCGGTGGGGCATGGCTACGTGCCTGGCCCAGGGTTTCCCCTAGGCCAGGCCTGGCCCATTTCCCGGTTGGTCGCGCCGAGATTCCGGAACAGGCTTGAGCGCCCCCACTCCGCTTCCTGGGACACGAGGCGGCAAAATGTCCAGCCTCGCCGCAATAGAGGCACAATCCCCCTTGGCGTCTCCGCATCCGCTCCTGGGCCGTCAGTTGAGGTCTAGCTGCTCCGAGCTCCATGGGCTCCTCAGCCGTTGCCACAAAGCATGGGGTGGTCCGGGGTACTGTCGGTGCGAAACGCGGGGGTGCCGAAGCTGTCGGTGGTTCCGGAAGGGGCCGACGAGGCCGTCGCTGTTGAAGGCGGGCGTCGATGCGCAGGCATTGGATCACCAGGGCGTCGAGGGTCTGAGGCACCTCCACCCGAACCAGTTCGTCTGTCAAGCCGTCCTGTCTTGGTGCTTCACAAACCAGCCAGCAAGCAGGAACACTAAACGAATGGCAGTTTATTCACTCCATTCAATACAAAGTCAGTGTCAGAATCGTCCGGCCTCAGTGCTTCACAAAACAGCCAGTAGCCGGTACGCTAGACGAAAAGTAGTTTAATTCTCTCTATTCAAAATAAAGTCAGCACTGGGAGACGCTGGCTCCCAGTGCCTTACATAGGCTCTGCAACAGCCCCACCCGCGTTACCTTTCCAGCCCCACCCCCTTATTAACCACGCCCTTAGCATCCCCACCCCTCAAACCAGCATGCAGCCCCACCCCGCAGACCAGCATTTGCGCTCCCTGCACCTTTCGCCTTTTCCACCCTGCCCCATGTCCGGAATGCTCCAAGCCTGTGATGCTACTTGCATCACAGCCGGCTGCTTTACTTGCAGGAGCAGTCGAGCCGGCTGCTTTACTTGCAGGAGCAGTCAAGCCGGCTGCTTTACTTGCAGGAGCAGTCAAGGCCTCAGCCGGCTGCTCCCCCAGCTTGTTCTCTTGCTGGGCTTGCCTCTCACAGCCGCCCGCCGGTCTCCCTGCCTCCTCGTATGTCGGCCCTGCGAGGCGCTTGCAGTTGACGTCAGAGGAAGGCGCAGGCCATGGAGGCAACGGCGGCAGCTTCCCGAGGGGCCGGCGACGCTGCGGCTTGCTCCCAAACACTGGCCTGGATGTCTGGAGGCCGGGTCGCTTCCCAGCGTCGTTCTGAGAGCCTGGACGCCAGGGTAAGGTGGATGGGTTGAACGGTGGTCTGTCCGCCCATCCGGACGGCCGCGCAGGGCTCGACATGCCGCTCCCCCTACCAGAGGTCCCCCTAGAAAGCAAACATACACAATTGTACATCAGCATTCCCTGGCTTGTTCGGGTTTTTACGATGGTACTTCTTAATAAGACGGGGGGCGTGCACATCACTACCCCGTACCCAGGATGCCTCTGATACCGGGTAGCCTTTCCATAGGACGCGGTAATACACCTCGCCCTTTCGTTCCTTTGAGTCGAGGAGGTCCTGCACCTCGTAATGGTCGGGGGCTACAGGTCCTGGCCTTTCCAGTGGCTGATCATGGGACACCGGCTTCAACAAACTAGCATGAAACACTGGGTGTAACCTGCCCAGACACCGTGGTAGTTTAAGACGCACGGTTACGGGGTTGATTATTTGGTC
>NW_015390028.1:8570-12569 GCF_001527695.2 Protobothrops mucrosquamatus
GACGGCAACCCCCACCCCACCATATCGTCGGGCCCCACTTGTCCAGCCAAGCTAACCCCAGGATCACCGCCTCCGTCATAGAAGGGACCACAATGAAACGGAGGATCTCCCAGTGTTCCCCCATGTCCAACCGTACCGGCTCTGTTACCAGGGTGGCAGGGACCCCCCCCCAATAGGGACCCATCCACCTGCTCGAAACAAATGGGGTGAGCTAGGCGATGCACTCTGATTCCAACCTCCTTCACTACCGTGGCGCTGATCAAACATCGGGTGCAGCCTGAATCAATCAATGCCTGATACCCCTCGGTGTGGCCCGTGGTGGGGCTCGACAGGGAGATCGGAATAGTAAAGGGGGTTATCGGCTGGCTTACCATAGGGTCTTCTGCGGCATCCGTATCATCATAGTCCACCAGAAGGTCATCGGGAACCGTCAGGGTCGTCTCACTTGGGCTCCGTTGGGGGGTTCCACCTTCTGCATGATGGGCTGCTCTCGACCGCTCCGCCGGTTTCTTTGGTGTGGAACCCACCTTTCCCTGAACCGTCGGGGTGTTTTGCGCCGGGGGTACAGGGCACTCCGCCACCCGGTGCCCCGGCCGATTGCACCAAAAACACCTGAAAACGGGTTTAGCAGGGGGCGTAGAGGGGGGCGGCGGCCGGCTGGGTTCCTTCGGCCGGTCCCCTACCCGCCGGGGATAGGGCTGCTCATCCACAGACCTCCGGAACTCCTGCAGGCCAGCGTCTATCTCCGACGCCACCTTATACCAGTCTAGCAGCCGGCAAGGCACCCCTCTCACAACACAGGCCTGGCGTAGCTCCTTATCCAAGCTGTGACGAAAGTGATAGACCAGGAGCCTCTCTGGCCACGAGCGCAGCCGACCGACCACTTTTTGAAACTCTCTCACGTAGTCCCGTACGGGTCGGCCTTTCTGCCTTAAGCCCAAAACCTCCACCTCAGCGCACTGTATCCGGGAGTGGTCGTCAAACCTGGCTCTAAGTGCCTCCAGGAACAGTCCGACGTCCCCCAGCTCCCGGGCGTGGTCGCTGTATAGATCGGCAGCCCAAGCCGCTGCCTCGCCCTGAAGGCTTGTTGTAATCGCCACCACCATCGCCCACTGGGATGAGTACAATGTTGTATACCGGTCCAGATGGCTGAATACCTGGCCCAGGAACATAGCCAGCCTGTCCGGGTCGCCATCGAACGTTGCTGCAATGGGTGGTGGTCCCCACATAAACCCCGTCGGCCACGGGCCCGTGGCCTGTGCATCCCTCTGGCCGCTGTCAATGGTAGCAGAACGGCGACCGGCTGGAACCGGACCCCAAGCTGCCGAGGATCCGGAGATACGTGTGGGCTGGCCTACTGACCCAGCGGTCATAGGTCCCCCAGTTCGGCCTTCCCTGTGGTGCCGGGCTTGGGCGGTTGCTACGTGACCCAACGGAACCCCACCGTGGTCAGGACCACCCCTTGGAGGTACCTTGAACCTTGGGCTGGCGAGGTGGAACCTAGTGCCGCCGACCCCTGCCGGTCCGGAGTACCACTGGGCGCTGAAGGAGGCGGCAGGTAGCCCGTCTCCCCAAACCGTTCCCGTAAGACATCCAACGTATATTGTCCCGGGGTGGTGGAATAGCTCCATTCCTCATCGTCATCACCAGTCACCCTACTTTCCCGCCAACCATATAAAGAGTCCTCACCGCCTGCTGCACGCTGGTCGCCATCTTCTGGCCGCTGCAGGGCTGAACTCAGCCACCACTCACCCGAGGCCGCTGCAGAGCCCTGCCGATGGGCCTCACCCCCTATGTCCATGGGCTGGGCCTTTTCTTTGGGCCTCACCACCGGCTGAGACTCCTTCACTTCAGCTGTCTCTGCCGGCAACCCAGTCTCCACCACCGGCTCTGGAGCCTCCTCCACTGGTGTAACCCCCTGGGTACCTTCAGCCATCTTTGCCAATGCTCCCAGCAAGCGCAGGCTAGTGTTAAAGTGTGTGAGTGCTGACTTTCTGTCAGAATCGTCCGGCCTCAGTGCTTCACAAAACAGCCAGTAGCCGGTACGCTAGACGAATAGCAGTTTAATTCACTCTATTCAAAATAAAGTCAGCACTGGGAGACGCTGGCTCCCAGTGCCTTACATAGGCTCCGCAACAGCCCCACCCGCGTTACCTTTCCAGCCCCACCCCCTTATTAACCACGCCCTTAGCATCCCCATCCCTCAAACCAGCATGCAGCCCCACCCCGCAGACCAGCATTTGCGCTCCCTGCACCTTTCGCCTTTTCCACCCTGCCCCATGTCCGGAATGCTCCAAGCCTGTGATGCTACTTGCATCACAGCCGGCTGCTTTACTTGCAGGAGCAGTCAAGCCGGCTGCTTTACTTGCAGGAGCAGTCAAGCCGGCTGCTTTACTTGCAGGAGCAGTCAAGGCCTCAGCCGGCTGCTCCCCCAGCTTGTTCTCTTGCTGGGCTTGCCTCTCACAGCCGCCCGCCGGCCTCCCTGCCTCCTCGTATGTCGGCCCTGCGAGGCGCCTGCAGTTGACGTCAGAGGAAGGCGCAGGCCATGGAGGCAACGGCGGCGACGGCGGCAGCTTCCCGAGGGGCCGGCGACGCTACGGCTTGCTCCCAAGCACCGGCCTGGACGTCTGGAGGCCGGGTCGCTTCCCAGCGTCGTTCTGAGAGCCTGGACGCCAGGGTAAGGTGGATGGGTTGAACGGTGGTCTGTCCGCCCGTCCGGACGGCTGCGCAGGGCTCGACAGTCAGCACTGGGAGGCACCGTCTCCCAGTGCTTTACATAGCAAGCCCTCCAGCCCCGCCCTCGTTAACCTGCCAGCCCCACCCTCATGAGCGCCACCCCGCCCCTCAAGCCACCATCTGGCCTACTGCACCCGGCCCCACCCAGTCCTCGCCCTGCCGTGTCACAGCTGGGGCAATCACAGCTGTCCGTTCCTCCGTTCTTGCTCGCCGGAACGGAGGCCTCTCCTGGCCTACTCTCCTCAGCCTGCCTGGATGTCGGCCCTGTGAGGCGCAGGGTGATGATGTCAGAGGGGAGCGACATCATCGGCGGCCACGGTGGAGCCCAGAGACGGACGGACGATGCGGCAGCTGGCTCCCTTCCTAGCCAGGTCCGGTCGTCCTGCGGACCCCCAGGACGCTGCAAACAGGGTAAGGTGGCTGGCTCCCTTCCTAGCCAGGTCCGGTCGTCCTGCGCCCCCCCCAGGACGTTGTAAACGGGGTAAGGCGGGCGGGGTGGTTGGCGGCGGTCGTGTGTGTGGCTGGGTCGGCCTCGCGGGGCTCGACATGCCGCTCCCTCTACCAGGGATCTTCCTGGAAAACAAACATACAAGGTTAACGGTCTCGCTTTTGTATACCGGCAACTCCTGTTTGCCCCCTCGGCTTGTCAGGATATCTGCGGTGGTACCTCCTGAGCAGACGGGGTGCGTGCACCTCACTGTCCTTCACCCAGGACGCTTCCGATAGTGGATGCATTGTCTCGGTTACCGCAATTTGATAGCAAACGACAGGAAGTGGTGCAGGCAATCATGCTCCCTGACGGACGGACGATGCGGCAGCTGGCTCCCTTCCTAGCCAGGTCCGGTCGTCCTGCGGCCCCCCAGGACGTTGTAAACGGGGTAAGGCGGGCGGGGTGGATGGCGGCGGTCGTGTGTGTGGCTGGGTCGGCCTCGCAGGGCTCGACATCGTCCTGCAGATCGTCTGAGAGGCCGTCCTGGAAGGCATCCATCAGCACCGCCTCATTCCAAGCCGAGTCCTGGCCTAGAAGTTGGAACTCAGCGATATAGTCCTGCAGGGTGCGCTTTCCTTGGCGGAGGTCCTTGATGCGCCTCGCTGCCGTCTGAACGCGCAGGGGGTCCTCGTACATCACCCGCAGGTGTTGCAAAAAGCCCTGATAGTCCAGGAGTAATGGGCTGTTTTGCAACAACAGGGGCGTGGCCCATCGGGCGGCAGAGCCAGAAAGGAAGCTAATCACGAATGCCACCCGAGCCCGATCATCCGGAA
>NW_015390028.1:14815-15973 GCF_001527695.2 Protobothrops mucrosquamatus
GCCGCGCCCTCAAGACTTGGTTGTTTCAGCGGGCAGGACTGGCCTAGGGGTATTTTAAATTGGTTTTAACTAAATTTTAGTAGAAGCGGCCTATTTAAATATTTATTTTTAATTATTCTCTTAAATTTTATATTTTGTATTTGTATCAAACTGTTTTTAAACTGGCTGTAAGCCGCCCTGAGTCCTCCGGGAGAAGGGCAGGGTATAAATATAATAAATTCAAATTCAAATTCAAATTCAATTCATGTTCTTCCTCCGATAAGAGGGGCTCACAAGACGGAGCCACAACACTACATCAACATGGAGTGAACCATGCAGTTGGGTATCCCAAGGTTCTGTCTTATGCCCAGTACTCTTCAACACCATCATAAATGATCTAGATAAGGGGATAGAAGGGGAACTCATCAAATTTGCATACGACACCAAGCTGAGGGGGGGATAGCTAACACTTTAGAACAGGGGTGTCAAACTCAATTTCATTGAGGGCCGCATCAGCATCATGGTTGCCCTCGGGGGGCCGGGTGGGTGTAGCCAGGATGGGCATGGCCTACTGGGTGGGCATGGCTGGGGTGGGCGTGGCCTACTGGATGGGCATGGCCAGCTTGACATCACTTGCATCAGGGGTGCCTGGGCAGGACTGGGGCGGATCTGAGGGTCTCCGGTGGAGGAGGGTGGGACCGGGGTGAGTGCTGGGACATGGTCCACTGGAGGAGCCTCACTGTCCCTCTCAGGCTGTGCGGGCAGGCCCCCTGGACAGTGGTGCGGGCTGCCCAGAGCCTTGGGCAGCGGAGGTCAAGCACCCAGCCCTCGGGTTCAGGGACCCCGCAGCCCAGCCTAGCCTAGCCCCACTTCCCCAAGGGGGCACCCAGCTGCATTTACCTCCTTGAGGCTGCTGCTGCTGTGCTTGCTCTCCTTGGCCACGTTGCTCATGGTATGTGTGGGAGGGCAAAATGTGTGGGTCAGAGGGAGGCCCACTCCCTCTCCCTGCAAGGAGACCCGGCTTTGTAACCAAAGCATCCTCAGCGATAGGATGGGTGACCACCAGGAGAGGTCAGGAGGAGGGGACAAGGGGATGGCGAAAGGGCAGCAGGGCTGCTCATGGCCAAGTGCTAAGGCAGGACTTCCCTCAGACCCTTCCTCCCTCTCATTATAATCTAT
>NW_015390028.1:16010-26087 GCF_001527695.2 Protobothrops mucrosquamatus
CCCCCCTTCCTCCCTCCCACCCTGTTCCTTCCTTCCTTCCTCCTTTTTCCTTCCCTCCCTCCCTCCCTCCCTTTCTTCCTTCCTCTGTTCTGGCCTGCAGGCCTTGTGTTTGACATGTCTGCTTTAGAAGATAGACCCAAGGTTCAGAAGGATCTTGACAGACTTGAACACTGGGCCCTCTCCAACAAAATGCAATTCCGTGGTGGGAAAAGTAAAATCCTACACATAGGCAAGAAAAACCAAATGCACAGGTATAGATTGGGTGGTACTTGGCTCAATAGTAGCAACTTTGAGAGGGATCTAAGAGTTCTATTAGACCACCCCTTAACTATTAGCCAGCAGTGTGCTGCAGCTGCCAAAAAAGCTAATGCAGTCCTAGGTTGCATCAACAGAGGGATAGTTTCAAGATCACATGAAGTGATAGTACCACTTTATGCTGTAGTGGTGAGACCACACTTGGAATACTGCGTCCAGTTCTGGTCATCACTATACAAAAAAGTTGATGACACACTAGAAAGAGTGGCGAGAAGGGCAACAAAGATAAGGGATCTAGAGGCTAAACTGCACGATGAATAATTGAGGGAACTAAGTATGTCTAGTCCAGGGGTGTCAAACTCGCCACGTCACATGAGATGTCGTGACGTATCGTGACTTTTTCCCCCTTGCTGGAGCTGGGGTGGGCATGGCTTCCGCATGACGCATCCAGTCCACGGGCCGGCAGTTTGACACCCTTGGTCTAGTATAATGAAGAGAAGGACTAAGGGTGATATGATAGCAGTCTTCCAGTACTTGAGTGGCTGTCACAGAGAAGAGGAGATTGACCTGTGTTTTCCTGAAAATAAGCCCTAGCTTGATTTTTGGGGGTGGGCTTAATATAAGCCCTACCCCCAAAATAAGCCCTAGTTTTGGGGCGAGGTGCATGCCTAAAAGCCAAGCTAGGGCAGGGGTGGAGCTACCCCATGTGCCCCACACCCGCTTACCATTGCAGTCAGGCCTCCCATGAATTGACACCTGCCTCGCCGGCCCACTTCTGCGGCGCCCCCCCCCATCCTGCATTTCGCCATCAGAGGCCTGGCGAAATGGAGGCCGGAGCTCCATTCTCAGCTGCAGAAGTGGGTGGGCTGGACTGGGCTGTTGGTGCTGCCGCCGCAAAAATAGACACCCCCTGAAAAAGATCTGGTGCCTCTTTTGGAGGCAAAAAAACAATAAGACCAGGTCTTATTTTTGGGGAAACACGGTATTCACCAAAGCACCTGAAGGTGGAAAAAGAAGTAACATGGAAGATCGTTAAAGAGAGATCCAACCTAGAACTAAGGAGAAATTTCCTATCAGTGAGAACAATCAGTGGAACAGCTTACTTCCAGAATCTGTGGGTGCTCCATCACTGGAGGTTTTAAACAAGAGACTGGACAGCCATTTCTCCAGGATGGTATATGCTTGAGCAGGGGATTGGACTAGAACAGGGGTCTCCAACCTTGGCAACTTTAAGACTTGTGTACTTCAACTCCCAGAATTCCCTAGCCAGCTATGCTGGGAGTTGAAGTACACAAGTCTTAAAGTGGCCAAGGTTGGAGACCTCTGGACTAGAAAACCTCCAAAGTCCCTTCCAATCCTATGATATGTTCATGTACATGAAACACCCCAGACATCCCTTAGAAGATGGACAACATAAATGTTCAGATAAGAACATTTTAAGAGACACAGGATGAAAACTTACCATTGCTCTTTTTAAAGACCTCAGTGTATTATTTTTTCCTAGCAAAAGAACAAAGAATTTCACTGCATTAGCAGTGGTCATTTATATGGGCATATAACTACCAGTTCCGCTATTTGAACATAATTTGTTCTATTGTTAATGTCACTTTAAAAATATACAAAGGGTTTAGTATTTGGTTGACTTTCCACATATAAAAATAAATGAGGGTGAAGATTTGTTCTCCAAGCTTGTGGGTTGGTTTCTGAATGTTTCGTTACCAGGCTAGGTAACATCTTCAGCGGTGTTTAAAAATAAAAATAAATACTGAAAATATACTTCATTTATAGCCTTCAAGGCAAAAACACTTTATAGTGTTATAATAATGTTATTTCACTTGCTCACAAGCTATTAGGGACACTTGTTGGAATAATAATCAGACATAATCACTACCTCTGAGTCGGTGGCACTAGTGAAAAAAAAAACCACTCTGGAGAAACTGTTCCTCAGCCCTACCATTCTCTTATGTGGCAGATGTTAGAATCTGCCTCTATGACTTTGCTAATCACCATAAAACAGTGAAAAATGGCAGAATAATTACAACTTTTTAAAGTGTCAGTTTTTTAGGTTTCATTAAACACACTAGTGGTTTTTTTTAATACTGTATATTCTAGCAAATTTGTAATGTGCTTTCACTGTCTTTGGTTTGCACATTGAGACTGTTTAACAATGCTGTTAATGTTCATATGCTGTTTACCTTTTTCCATGGGCTCTCTTAGCAAAGAATAAAATATATTTATTTTGACCATGTGTAAACAAAATTTCTTTAGGGCAAGCCTCTATACACAAGAAAATGGTCTTATATTTTTAATGTTTAAACTTCATTTCAAAAAGGTTTGTCGTTTGCATCCATGACAATTAAAACATGTGGTTTTGCACAGCTTTCTAGAACATTTCTACAAGCCAATCAGACAAATACATGACATTTCAATGAGTAAAAAAGAGCATAAAACTGTACGTGTACAAACGAAATGTTAAAATGCCTACACACAATAATAAAAACCAATTACAACATCACATAAAATAAGTCAAATGTACAAAAAGTCTGTGACAGAAAAAGACCAAAGGACAACTTAAAATATTTGTTGGAAGTTTGTGTGCTCTTTCTGCACTTAATTAAAACATAGCAAAATCATCATCTTCATCAGACTCCACAAAATACTTCACTTCTTTTCTAGCCCGACCTGTCCGTGGCCTGGCAGTTGTTTCGGAAACAAAGTCAGATGGGAAGATGTCTACATCGGAATCCTGATTGAAGGCTGTTTTCTTCACTTTCTGTTTTAAAATAATTATTAAAAGTTGCTGACTATACAATATTTTAAAGCTCTTAATTTGCTTTAAAATATCTATATGTAAGCTAACCCATGAATTATTTTACAATGCTTTCATTACTAACTAATAAGTGTATCTAGCAGATTGTTTACCTTGCTTCTTCCAGGGTTATATTCACCTTCATTTTCAGAACCAGATGCTTTCCTTTTCTTTGCTCCCCTGCCTTTTCCTAGTAAAAGATTGAAGGGAGAATCTACATCAGTTCTTTGTATGTTTTACCATACTAAGTACCATACTAATTATTATTATTCTTTTAATTAAAATATGTTTGAAGATATATTATTAAATATAACATTGTTTAGAGAAATTATTATTTCCAGGTAATAATTAACCCAAGAGAACCAACATTTCTCTCCATTTTTTACTGTATAAACAATTTCTCAAAACAAGGTCCTTGATTTAATCACAGACAAAAGTCATAAAGTGCATGTTGATCTAGTAGGCCCAGATACTTGATGGAATGCCTCTTCCAGAATGAACCTTCTTGAATATTAAGGACGGCTGAGAATCACTTTTGTGTATCTCACTTTGGGGAGGCATACATTTTGCAGAAGACAAGAGTGGGCCTTCTTGGCTGTGGCATTAGATCAGATCTTTTTTTATCAGCCTATATGACTCCTGTATGTTGTTTCAATTTTTTTGTATTGGTATTATAAGAAGTTTAATTTACTTTTTACTTTTTATAGTGTCTGTTCTTTTATTACTTATTTTATGTTGCTCTGAAATCTTAATATTTCTAAGGAGCACTTTAATAAAATAAAACCATAACATGTTTTTGTTCGAGTTTGATGAGTGTAAATTCAAGAAGTATTTCTAAACTTGTCAGTATATAAACATTAAAAGGAAATATACAAGAAAAAGACATCTTAACAGACTTCCATTGGTGCCTTTTAACAAGAAAAGCAATTAATTTTTCTGTCAAATAAGAGTAAGTTTAGAAATGTGTATTCATGACACTAACACAACTGGAAGTTTGGAACATCAGGGTTTATTATTTCTATCTTCTTAGGCTTAGGAGGTATTTTCAGCTTGGAGGGCAGATCTGATAGTTTTGCTGTTAATTATGTAAATAAATATTAAATTGCAGCAACACCAACAGAAATTTCATAAGGCTCTACTAATTCTCCTTTCCCCCCTTCCCATACCTTGGAACATGTACAGTGCATTCATAAAGTATTCAGACCCCCTTGACTTTTGTCAGTTTTGTTATGCTGCAGCCTGATACCACAGTTGTTGAAATTCATTTTTTTCTCATTAATCTACATTCAGTACCCCATAATGACAAAGTGAAAACAGAATTTTAGAAATGTCTGTAAATTTATTAAAAAGAAAAAAACGAAATATTACATTGGAGTAAGTATTCAGACCTTTACACAGTACTTTATTGAAGCACCTTTGGCAGCAATTACAGCCTCGAGTCTTTTTGGGTATGATGTGACAAGCTTTGTACACATGGATTGGGAGATTTTCTGCCATTCTTCCTTGCAAATCCTCTCAAGCTCAGTTAGGTTGGATGGCGACCATTGGTGGACAGCCATTTTCAAGTCCCTCCAGAGATGTTCAATAGGGTTCAAGTCAGGGGTCTGGCTGGGCCACTCTAGGACATTCACAGAGTTGTCCCTGTGTTGTCTTGGCTGTGTGCTTAAGATCGTTGTCATGTTGGAAAGTGAACCTTCAGCCCAGTCTGAGGTCCTGAGTGCTGTGGAACAGGTTTTCATTGAGGCTATCCCTGTACTTTGCTCCATTCAGCTTTCCCTCAACCCTGACCAGTCTCCCAGTCCCTGCTGCTGAAAAACACCCCCACAGCATGATGCTGCCACCACCAGACTTCACTGTTGGGATGATATTGGGCAGGTGATGAGTGGTGCCTGGTTTCCTCCAGACATAACGTTTAGAATTGAGGCCAAACAGTTCAATCTTGGTTTCATCAGACCAGAGAATCTTGTTCCTCACAGCCTGAGAGTCCTTCAGGTGCTTTTTTGCAAACTCCAAGCAGGCTTTCATGTGTTTTGCACTGAGGAGAGGCTTCCATCTTGCCACTCTGCCATAAAGCCCAGATCGGTGGAGGGCTGCAGTGATGGTTGTCCTTCTGGAACTCTGTCCCATCTCCACACAGGATCTCTGGAGCTCAGTCAGAGTGACCATCGGGTTCTTGGTCACCTCTCTTACTAAGGCCCTTCTCCCCCTGATTGCTCAGTTCGACCGGGCGACCAGCTCTTGGAAGAGTCCTGGTTGTGCTGAACCTCTTCCATTTGAGAATTATGGAGGCCACTCGGCTCTTAGGAACTTCAGTACAGGAGAAATTTTATTGTAGCCTTCCTTAGATTTGTGTCTTGCAATAATCCTGTCAGCAACGATCAAGAGAAATGGGAGGCACCTGAACTAAATTTCACATATTTTTGCAAAGTGTCTGAATACTTATGCCAATGGTATTTCAGTTTTTTCTTTTTAATACATTTACAGACATTTCTAAAATTCTGTTTTCACTTTGTCATTATGGGGTACTGAGTGTAGATTGTTGAGGAAAAAAATGAATTTCAACAACTGTAGAAATTTTACAAGATGAAGTTAACTAGTAAATTTCAAACACTTGCCTTTTTTAGTGACAACTGTTTTACTTGAAAGTTTTTCTGTCTCTTTTGGAATAAAAGAAGAGTCGATTGGTGTTGAATCTTCCTCAGCACTGTCAAATTTTGATGTATCTGAAGAGTACAAAATGTTTTTAATGTCTTACATATCAATGATTATCTTCTTAACACTAAATATAAATACTTTTTCATATTAAAATGACATAATAACACACACAAGCTCACAAAGATGCTAAAAATATTTGAAATGTTCAATACTCCATTTAGGCATGCTAAATATATACTAAATGTTCATGCTTCCAAAAAGCTCAGAACATCTCATTTCACACAAAAAAATGGGAGTTTTCCCCTTAAAATAGGATGATTTGTGAAGTTTTGCTCTTGAAATGTTTCAGAATAAAATGTTTTGCACATGGCAACAGGCATATTTAATACTGAGGGAACTGAAAGCAGTTCTTTGCTCAGCATTTAAAGGCAATGGCCATGTTGTTCCAAGTACGTCAGTCTAAAGAAAACAGTACTTCTCTACCAGCACCTAAATATAAGAAGGATACAAGGAAGAGCTGAAATGGATTATCATGATGTGCTCAAGAATGGTAACAAGAGTGAAGCTGACATAGAAGATTAATATAAAACCATTAAAGCCATGACTCAGCCATGGCTATACAAAGACTGATGATTGATGAAACAGTTTTGTTGTTGTTGTAATTGGCTAGGTTAATATCTTTCTCTAGGAGCCCAAAGTGCTACATATGGCATTCTCCATTTTTTTTCTTTTTATGACCCTGTAATCCCTTTTATCGGGGTGAAGTCAGGGCGACTGAATGGAGCTGAGCATTTACTGGCTGGATGCCCTTCCTGATGCCTATGCAGCAGATATTTTCTCTTTGCACCCTGATAGATTAACATCTGTCGCTGCTGTAAGGTCCTGCCTTGACTACTCCTCCCAAGAAAGCAGAACTCTTGAAACAGGCATTGTTTCAAAAGGAACTTTTATTGAGAGTCAGTGATAGCAAGAGAACAAAGCAAGATCTAATGTTTTCTCGCGTGAATTGCTACATTAAAACTTTCGTTTCACAAAACCCCACCCCAGAGTCCAACTGTCCAGTTCTCATCCAGCCAATCCACAGGTGCGAAGTTGTTATGGGAACTGGAGCTGATAAGGGATGGTTCCCAGATGCTTCACCGGATTTCGCAACGGACTGGAGATAAGGCAGATGGCCCCTGACACTTTCTATTCCCCTTTTCACACCCAAAGAGATACATCAAAGTTGAGGAAGAACAAAGTAGAGGAAGTACAGCCACAAGCCCCCCTCCCAGCAGAGAAAAACCTCCCCCCCTCCCACTGGAATGGCAGAGCCCCAAAAAGAAACATTGAAGGGGTTTCTGACAGCTGCCTAGGATTGAACTCTCAGCCTCCTGAGTGTGAGGCAAGCGTCTTCACCTCTAGGTCACCATGACGCTCTATGGCATTCTCCACAATAAACCTGTGAAATAGATGGGCTGAGAGATAATGACTGGCCCAAAGTCACCCATGAGCTTCCATGGTTGAAGGTAGACTTGAACCTGATGTCAACTCTACAATGAACCAGGCTGCAGCCATTTTTCTCCTCATTCTATGTTGCCACACAGAACGGAGGGGGGCTTGCCCAGGTGCTTCGCTAGTCAAAATAATCTTCTGTCCCATGGGAACCAAGGTCATCTACTGCTCCCACGATCAGGGACTGGGCATTGTAAAACAAAGCCCGCCAAATGAATATATTGGGGAACATAGTTGATTGCATAGTTTTGTGGGTGGGACATTATACTTTGTAACTGGGTAATTTTTAGTTGGAAATTCAGACTTGGTTTCACTTTTGATTGTGCCGATACTTTGTAACTAATAAACATGTTCTTTGAGGAATTTTGAAGCCTTGGAGTTCTGCTTTATTTGTCTCTGTCTGTCGGAACAATGACGCCTGGATCCCCTAATTCTAGTCCATCCTATTAACCACTACACCACACTGGCTGTTACTAACTTGAACAAGGTGCCTGTTTAGGTGAACGTAACCAGCACAGGATTAACAGAAAGTACTAGCCAATGTTACTCAGGTTCCCAGGTAAGCCTTAAGGCAGGGATATGCAACTTTTCCCTGGGATTAAGGCTGTCCTTCACCTTTGAGATGCATGCTGAGCCATTTTCAAAACTAAACTGAAGGTGATTTCCTTTTAATTACAATTAAATATAATTTATACAGTTCTTATCTAGTCATGTACATAATTATGTAAATAATTCTCTCATTAAGAATTACAATGTAGTAACAACTTTGGGAAGCCTATGAGGGGCACACCCAAGACCGAAAGCTCAAATAATTCACTTCTGCTTTAAGGCATAGAAAGCAAGAAGCAGATTTGCTCTCACTGCAGTAATGGACAGCTACAGGTATCACCAGAAATTTCATTTTCCTATTGTAGTTCACCTTTAGGTATGATCAGGGTGTGGTATCTAATGCTTAAAGCAATTAAACAGCAGATTTTAGACCAGAAGGTAATTCAACAAAGTACAATTTTTATCTATTTGTAATTTTTTCACTTCTGCCTTACAGTTAGCTATAACTCACAAAAAGAAATTTTATAACTACTTATTTTCAAAAACATAATTCCATTTTCTGGCACCTAATGAGATTCATGAGGAAATGAAAAGACAATAACTTACATTTTCTTATCATCTTAATGCAGTGGTTCTCAACCTGTGGGTCGGGACCCCATTTGGGGTCGATCGACCATTTCACGGGGGTCGCCAAGCAAGGCTGTCCGCCATTTTTTCCCCTTTTCCGGCGGGTGCCTTACCTCCCTTGGGCTGGGCCAGCTGGTGGTCGGCCTGCTCCGTCTCTGCCGCTTGCCAGCTACGCCTCGGCCGGCGCAGGGGGCAGAACCACGCATGTGCAGCGCTCCCGGGCAGGGAAAGTCCTCGACTTACGACCGGTTGGGTAGTCCTCAACTTACGACCAGTTTAGTCCTCAACTTACGACCGGTTTAGTCCTCGACTTACGACCGGTTTAGTCCTCGACTTACAACCAGTTGGGGTCATGGCATTAAAAAGGTTGAGAACCACTGTCTTAATGCAACGGTCTTACATGCCTGGAAAAGGGCATTCTCTACAATAGGTTAAATAAAGGTTCCATATATTCCCTATCCAATTGTGACTTGCCTTCTTCTTCTTCCGTGTCTAGATCCAGGGCTTTTTTTCTCATAGAACGCCCAGAACAGAGTTCCGGCACCTTTTTTGGATGGAACCTTGTAGGGTAGGCAAGGTGGGTTGTATGACATGTGTGAGTTCCGGCACTTTTTTTTTTTTTTTTTTTACAAAAAAAGCACTGTCTAGATCAAACTTTAAACTGTCAGAATAAAGCCACCTTCTTGGCTTTGTCATTGGCCACTTGCATACTGAGTTGAAATGTTTAATATATTTTATACATACCAATATTGGCTTTCTGAGAATAAGAAGAAAAGGTAAACAGGTTGCCAAAGTCTTGACTAGTTTTAACTTGGGAAACCATCCTATGATAAAAAGAGAATTTTATTAAGCAGTTTCCTCTGCTTACAAAGGCAGCATTTTGTTTGATTTTGTGTAGTAGTGCAATACAAAGAATATGGTAATACATGGATTAATCCATACAGGTGCTCTATACAACATATATAATAATACATAAAACACAAAATGAGTGACCAAATGTGAAAGTTATTTTTCATTATGTATTATCACATTTCAATAGACAAAAATGCACATACGCCAAGTAACAATATATATTTGTTTAAAAAGGTAGATAAACATTCAGCATCTGTTGAAACTTAATATGCATAATATGCCCATGAATATACCTCACCCTACAGACACGCAACAATTTGCATTTTGTTAATCCTCATACTCCTAGAACCTAAATAAAATACTATCCCAAATGTATGACACTTACTCTGGAGAAGGCTTTGATTTGATTGGAGAGAAATCATAGTCATCCTTTTCAAGACTATCTGAGGGCACATAGTCAACTTCTCTGTCATTGATGTTTACTTTCACTTCATCAAGACTATTATTATTGTTGGTATCTTCAGCAGCAGCATCTTCTTCTTCTGAGAAATCAAATGTGTATTTGGGCCTTTCAGCTGCAAAGACAGACACAACCACAAATCTTAAACAGGCCACCTTTCTGCAAATTTTTTATTTATTTTTTTTTTCAACAAAATTTTTATTGGTTTTTATTTAACATGGTGGCAAGGCCATCAATTAATCAAAACAAAATCGTACTTATACAATTCAAATTATATCAATATAATTAACTCAGTTATACATATAAATAATCTATTATTATTTTAATGTATCCTACTTTCCCCTTTAATCAATACTATTAACTCTACTTCTATACT
>NW_015390028.1:27056-28324 GCF_001527695.2 Protobothrops mucrosquamatus
CCAGTCCAATTTTCACTTTTACAGGCTCCACTTTTTCCTCCATTCCGAGCTCTATATAATCTGCAGTACCACGCCAATATAATATTTCAAAACCTTTTATAAATCTTCCAACGAAGCCATCGGCGAGGATAAAAAGAAGATGAATTCAGAATTAAACTGTTGAAAATCTTTAAACAAAGCGGAAGTTCCTTTAAGCAAAACCATTTTTCAAGCTTCTTTAATCCAAACCTCGGAGAAAAAAAAAGAGGAGGAAAAAATCCAAAATCCAAATCCGAAATTCTCTCCATTAAAAGAAGTTTCTCAGCCATTTTTCAAACTTCTTTAATCCAAGCCTCAGAGAAAAAAAAGAGGGGGGGAAGAATCCAAAATCCAAATCCAAAATTCTCTCCATTAAAAGAAAAGAAAAAATAATCACCAAAACTTTCCATAAACCCCCCAAAAATATGTCAAAGTTACAACTTTAAGCCAAGGGGTAACAATTTCCCTTTCATTCAGCGCTGCAGGAAAGTGAAAGTTAAAAAGAAAAGTCAGTCTCATCTATAAAAAAACGGCAAACCGCAGCCATTTTTTTTTTCCTCATTTCAGCTTAACTTTAAAGAAGATGTTAATAAATTGAGTTAAAGTCTTAAGTTACTCAAGTCCAGTTTCCCCTGGTCAGTTCCATCTGGTTATTGTTTACACACAGTTCTCTATAATTCACAGAAGTGGAGGCAACGACTGGCTTTGTTCCCAAAAAAAAGGGAACAAAGGCACTTGGGAGACAGATATTTCCCGGACTCCGGAGGAGTACCCAATTTCGCTCTCCCGAGATAAAGGGAGAGCTTTTGGGACTCTACTCCTATCCAGGAGTACTCACCTCGACCCCTTCTCCCGGGGCACAAGGTTCCAAGCCGCTGAACAGCTGCTGACCGCTGTTCATGCTGGCTCTGACGCCTTCCCAAGAGGACAGCTCCGAAAAGAGCTGCCATCGGCGCGCCGTCCCACCGGAAGCCCACATTTCTGCAAATTTGAATGCACATTCAAAAAGACAAAAACAGTGAATATGGCAATTACAGAAGGTTAGATACCTTGTTAGAGAATTTAATTTCTCTGTTGGTAAAAATAAATCAGAAGCTCTCACAGTTGACTGCATTTAGCTGATTCAAATAAACTCTTTATATTCATATAAAAATATTTACAATACCATATATTCTTCTTCATAGCAACATAGCATAAATGAAGACTTCTTACAGCAGAGACAGACCTGAGACCTGAGACTGAAACCCAGC
>NW_015390028.1:35005-39690 GCF_001527695.2 Protobothrops mucrosquamatus
CAGGAAACTTCCAGGCAGGGCTAGAGGGTATAAAAAGACCATCTGCCCATGTGCTCACTCTCTTTCCTCTCCTCTGCTGCTTCTTGCAAGACCATCTGTCTTCTGCAATAAACTGTAACCTTCTTCCCAAAGCAGTTGCCATGTTTGCTTATTTATTCCCGGCTTGGATGAACCAGGATGAAGACTTACTTCTAACAGGACCTTACAATTAGCCAGGAAAAGACAATTCCAGAGATGAACAAATACAAATTTGTAACTAAAGCTAATTAATTTACAAAGCAAGTCAACATATAAAAAGTGTAAATATTTCCAGCTAAATAATTTCACTTGTGAAAAAGTATGTTAAGAAATAGAGTTGTATGGAATTATTGAAGTTGAGGCAATACCTGAAACACGAAGAAAAATATCTGCGAAAACTGTTCCAAAACTAGTCATATATACAAAGTAGAAGCAACAGATTATTGCAAACTTAACTGAAAAGCTTAGCTGACACTGGAGTAATTGTAGACAGAATATTGTTGTGTATACAACAATAATCGGCATGACAGTGATGTCAGAAGGAAAACATTTTAACTCAAATCACAAAAGTCATCTTCAAAAGCATGCAAAAAGTCTTTTAAGTTAACCATGATTAAGCACAACATGCGTACTATAAACACAGTGGCCAATTGTTAAAACTTAACTCATTTACAATATTAAAGAAAAAGATTTTGCTAAATTATAACTATTCCTATTGCTACCTGCAGCTCTTCTAAGTAAAGAATCTCTTGGAATAATCACAGGCTCATTTTCTTCCAAGTCACTTTCAGACTTTGATTCATCATCTGACCATGGGTTTCGTTTCTTTACTTTTTTTGCAGCAGACTTTGTGGAAGATGGTGTTCTTCTCAGTCTAGTACCTAAAATAAAGTAAAATTCTTAGCAGTGTAAGGGATAATCTCTATTATATTTTCTGACATTTAGCATTGATACCTTCCCAGATTAATGATACACAAATTGGTAATATAAGCAGATGCTTCTAAAATATCTATAACATGCACTTTGATATGTCAGCTCTGAGTATAATTTTATATAAAAATGCAAAATTTAAGAACCTTATTTTTTGCATAATTTATCCACTATTTAGTAAGAATAAGTTTCAATGGGACTTCTCAGATCATTAAAATAATAATAATAATAATAATAATAATAATAATAATAATAATAATAATAATAATAATAATAATGATGGTGATGATGTTGGAAGGGACCTTGGAGGTCATCTAGTCCAACCCCCTGCTCAGGCAGGAAACCCTATACCATTTCAGACAAATGGCTGTCCAGTCTCTGCTTAAAAACTTCCAGTATTGGAGCATTCACCGCTTCTGGAGGCAGGCTGTTCCACTGGTTAATTGTTCTAACTGTCAGGAAGTTTCTCCTTAGTTCTAGGCTGCTTCTCTCCTTGATTAGTTTCCATCCATTGCTTCTTGTCCTGCCTTCAGGCGCTTTGGAGAATAGCTTGACTCCCTCTTCTTTGGGGCAGCCCCTGAGATATTGGAAGACTGCTATCCTGTCCCCCCTCGTCCTTCTCTTCATTAAACTAGACATACCCAATTCCAGCAACCGTTCCTGATATGTTTTAGCCTCCAGTCCCCTAATCATCTTTGTTGCTCTTCTCTGTACTCTTTCTAGAGTCTCAACATCTTTTTTACATCGTGGTGACCAAACTGGATGCAGTATTCCAAGTGTGGCCTTACCAAGGCATTGTAAAGTGGTATTAATACTTCACGTGATCTTGATTCTATCCCTCTGTTAATGCAGCCTAGCACTGTGTTGGCTTTTTTGGCAGCTGCAGCACACTGCTGGCTCATATTTAAGTGATTGTCCACTAGGACTCCAAGATCCCTCTCACAGTTACTACTTATTTATAGCACTGTGTTTGAATTATGGTAACCCATCTTAATATAACAGTAGAGAACTGCAAGATTCAGTTACTCACCCAGTGGCACTGATGCATACATATTTCAGTGAACTGCTGGTAAAATAATTCACTTTGGTGTTGCGCTGAGAATATGTTAAGTAGTACTATTTGACTACCTTCACTTTCCTATGGACCAGGGACTGTGGGTAGAACCCACACATCCACTCCCCTGCCATCACCTGATACCAGTCACTCCCAATGCCATTGCCTCTCAGAAATAGCCTGATGACAAGGGGATGACTTTGTATCCCATGCATCAGCTTTTGGGTGGTAATGGTCAGGTTGGATGCCTCAATCCCCATGGATATCTTGTGACCTGTGCAATATGATTTTTCTCTACCCTAAACTAAATCAGAGAGCCAGTTTGGTGTAGTGGTTAAGGCATCAAGCTAGATAACAGGAGACTGTGAGTTCTAGTATTGCCTTAGTCACAAAGCCAGCTGGGTGACCTTGGGCCAGTCACTTTCTCTCAGCCCTAGGAAGGAGGCAATGGCAAACCAATTCTGAAAAACCTTGCCAAGAAAACTGCAGGGTCTTGTCCAGGCAGTCCCTGAGAATCAGACACAAATAGAAGAGAAAAAAAACCTAAATCAGGATCTGCAAAATTTTAAAAGGAAATTACATAATGCCTTTGATGTTTATGATTCAACACATGTGGATGTTAACCAACTCCTTAATGCTATTTTAACTACATACTTGGTGGTTCACATTAAACAGATCAATCACTGGTCAGTGCAAATCCTGCAAACTGGGGATCTTAATACCTCACATAGTGGTGGCTCTTCTATCTCATTGTGTTGCCTTGTCCTTGATTCTCCAATAGTTGAGCAAATTGGAAGTGGCATTCCTGAAGTCTCTGGATATTACTGTTATCCACATTTCCTCCATCGATCCCTCCTCCCTTTCACTTCTGTGTTCTGCTGATTGGTTTTTTTTTTGAATCATGGTTGTCTTCTTTTAACTACTTTTGAACTTCTACTTGCTCCAATATTCAGGAAATTTCCTCTGCAAATGCTGATTTTGAATTTTATGCTGCTGGGTCTTCTTGTGGTATCCTTAATAGGAAATGTATTTCTGGATATGTAATATCTATTCCATCTGAATGTTTTGGATCTGGTTATTTTTGCCTCCTCTCTCTGCTCAAGTTGCCAAGTTACATACTGTGACTCAAGCTAATATTTTAGCCTCTGGTTCCTCTGTTAACATTTATACCAACAGCCAATACTGTTTTGGTATTGTACATGACTATGGGCAACTTTGGCAAAACTGTGGGTTTCTTGCATCTTCTGGTTCAAAATGCTGATTTTATTTCCACTTTACTTTATGCTGTTCTTTTGCACTCTGCTCTTTCTGTTATTAAGTTAAAAAGCTATTCTCATTTCCCTGGAAAAGAATTTGCTGATTCTTGTGCTCAACATGCTATAGGGTCATTCCATGTCAAGTGGTCTGATTTCAGAAAAGTGCCCCACTCGAACATCACAGATTTTGATGAAATTTTGTGTGAACATGCACACATGTCCCCAATGAACATTGGTAAAGTGTTACGTTTGCCGATGCAATACGTGCGGAGATATAGTCATTTGTTTGACCCCATACCGCAGCCTTCTACAGTATGACTCTGAGATTCCAGCAACTTTGAGACATAATATCTCCGGCAATATTTTGTTGAGAGAAACAAAACTTGGCCATCTTGTACAACTTTTTGTGCTCTATTAAACAAAATAATAAAAACATTCTCATGAGCGATCTCCATCTAGATAATTTGGAGCAAAGTTGGCCGAAAATATTGCGGCTCAAAAAATGTTTAAAGTTTGGCTTTTCATATCTCTGGAAGGAAAGGTATGATAAACGTGAAACTTGTGCGTAATAACTTAGCAACACAAGGTTTTCAAATATAAAATTTCATTCTCCTACTGCTTTCCAATAGTTTACAAATTGAGTGTAAAGTTGATGTTTTTTGTAAAAACACCAAAAATAGGGTATTTTCAGCCCGCTTTTACAAAAAAAGACCTTCTGGAAACTCTGTTAAATCATTCTCATTCAAAAGAGCATGTTTCAAACCCCCTAAAAAAGTAGGGTTGGTTTTTCATCGCTGACGTATAAAGCCCTAAAAATAGGGACAAAGTTGAGGACATTGCTATGGCAACGTCACATGTATTCTATTATTTTTTCGTCTTGTTTGTTTTATATAGACATCATTACTACTATTATATTGTGTTGGTCCATGGTGACATAGTCACTACCAGTTCAGGCACTTGAACCAGCAACCCCATCACCATAGGGGATCGTGTTTGTGAAACTAAAATCTGTTCTCATAATAATTACTAGAAGATGTATTGGACAATGTGACCTGTACTGTCAGAGAGGGGTGGGAAAAGTTTCGTTCATTTAATTAACTGCTTCCCGCCGTTTCCTTAGAGCTAGCTTCCCTTTGACCCTACTGGTTTGATTCTGCTCAATAAAAGTAATCATTAGAAGTTTGCAATGGCTCTGATGTTTTGCTTGGTTGGCCTTTTCAGCCGGGGGTTTATTTATTTATTATTTAAATTTATATACCGCCCTATCTCCCTTACGGGACTCAGGGCGGTGAACAGGCAATAATAAAAATCACAATAAATATTGAATAAAAAGCCTGCTCTAAAATACCCCATATAAAACCCCTAGCAAAGCCCAATCAAAACTATGCCAGGCCGGCCGCATGGAATAGATGGGTTTTCAAGGCTCG
>NW_015390028.1:40086-41266 GCF_001527695.2 Protobothrops mucrosquamatus
GAATAAAAAGCCTGCTCTAAAATACCCCATATAAAACCCCTAGCAAAGCCCAATCAAAACTATGCCAGGCCGGCCGCATGGAATAGATGGGTTTTCAAGGCTCGGCGGAAGAGGCGCAGGTCCGTAGTTGTACGTAGGTCGGGGGGTAGGTCATTCCAGAGGGCAGGAGCTGCCACAGAGAAGGCTCTCCCCCTGGGGGGGCGCCAGCCGGCATTGACTGGCCGACGGCACCCTAAGGAGGCCCTCTCTGTGAGAGCAGACTGGTCGAAGGGAGATATTTGGTAGGAGGCAGTCTTGCAAATACCTAGGTCCATTGCCATGGAGCGCTTTAAAAGTTGTTACTAACACCTTGAAGCGCACCCAGAAGGCCACCGGCAGCCAGTGCAGCTCGCGCAGGAGAGGTGTTACATGGGAGTATCTAGAGCAGGGCTTGTCAACCGGTGGTACACGTACCACTTGTGGTACGCGACCACCTGGCTGGTGGTACGCGGCGTCGCCTTCCTCCCCCCCCTCCGCTCCTTCCCACCTCACTTGTTTGTGGAAAATATGCTGCTTGGCGGCAGCCTGCATGAACTTTACCGAATGTGCCCTGCAGGAGGCGTGTGAAGAGCGCAGGCGCAGAGCAAGGCCCCGCCCTCCCCAGGGACTCATTTCAGATTTATGACGCAAAAGTTTTTCTCGCGCAGAGAAGAGAGGAAAAACAATTGCGGAACACTCGGGAATCCCTTGCAAGGCACCATGTACCTTGGTGCTTATTTCCTAACGCCTTCCCCCCCCCGGGTTTTCTGCTCCACCCCAAATTCGCCTCCCTTCCACTCTCCTTACGCAGCCATCTATGGTCTTAATACAGCCCTCAGTCTGTCTCCCTTTCAACACCACCTAAAATTCTTCATTCAGGCAGGCTTCCAGAGGTCGGCTGGCAGGATGCAGGTAACCCCTCCCCCCTGTCCTGCTGCCTCCCACGGCACCGCGCCGCTCCGCGTCCCCCGCCTCCATGTCTCAAGCCTCTGTGGCACAGAACTGCTGGCATTATGCTTGGGCGGAAGACTTTTTCTTTTACAGATGGGGCGGGTGGGCCCAACATTCGCGGGAGTTGCCGCCTCCCCATCGCCCTCCACACCAGCTAGCTCCGTCGCCAGACCTCCCAGCTGACAAGCGCAAGTTTGGAGGGTCGCCAGCT
>NW_015390028.1:42712-46745 GCF_001527695.2 Protobothrops mucrosquamatus
TAAGTCACTTTTTCCAGTGCCGTTGTAACTTTGAACAGTCACCAAGCAAACTGTTGTAAGTTGAGGACTACCTGTACTTTATCACTTTTTTCCTTTTTTTTGTCATCAAGCTTTTGACACCTTGCTGGGTGACTGGTGGTACTCGAATGTTGCCATATACTAAAAGTGGTACAATCGGTGAAAAGGTTGAAAAGCCCTGCTATAGTCCACTCCATTTTTATTGTTATATCAAAGTCTTGTAGATTTTTTCCTGTTTGTATTGGATTATAATTCTTTTCATTTGTAGCTTCATCGATATGATCATGTTCTTCCAATTTGTGTTCTGTTATCTGATTTGTTCATTCGCCATCATTTTCTGGGTGGTTTTTTATTGTAGATTTAGATTGGAGATGTGCTTATTTATGTTGTCAAAGTTGTTCTGGATTTCCTCGTGGTTTACATCTATTGTCTTTTGTATCTGTCGTAACATTGCGTACGTTTCCTCTTGGAAAATATTTGTCTTGCCTTGAAATATTGTGAACTTGTGAACTCTCAAGCTTCCTCCTTCCATTATATATTCAAGATGGACAGTATTTAATATTTATTTGTTATGTATATGTAGGGGTGTAGGTCTGTACATATGTTGTATATAGTATTTTTAGGTGTGTGTCATGTATGTGTTTCACTTTGAGAGCGGGCAACTAAATTTCATTTTTGATGTGTGCCGTTGTGCCCACAGTAAAAAAATGACAATAAACCTTACCTTACATTACCTTACATTACCTATATTACTTCTGAAAGTCTTTGATGTTCCAGGCTAAGGCCTTCAGGAGTGAATATTGAGTGTGGTGTCCTGTCATTTGTTGATAAGTGTACGGTATCCATGTTGTCGCCCCCCTTCAAATAGTCTTTCATCAATATTTTAATTCAAGGGTTAATTATCAATCAGTCAAAGTTGCAATTCAGTATATTATGCCACCTTGAGTCCTTCCTGTAGATTCTCCTCTAAAAGATTAGCCAAGAGCCAAACGTTATTCTTTTTCTCTAAACAATTCTTAGATTTAGTCAACAGTTCAGATATTTTTCTTTCAGACACTTTTTAATCTTATGGCTGGGCTAGCTCTTACTTTGTTCCCAGCTGTCTTCAAGGTCATATAAAATTTAAAGGAACAGATTATTCTTTGTTTCATAGGCATCCTGCCAGTCTGAGTCATTCAGTAGTTATTCATTTTCCAGTTTTTTCAGACAAAAAATATTATTTATATATATATATATATATTATCATTTCATTAAAATCCTTTTAGGTGTAGTCTCAGCAGGGTTTTTTTTAGTTTCTAGACTTGTCCAGACTGTAGTATTTTAAATTTAATTTCAATCTAGTTCTTTCTCCCTTAGTATTAATTTGCTGCTTCCGTCTATAAGGGAATGGGGATATAGTCCCCTCCCTTCACTTTCGGAGGTTTTCTTGCTTTGGGGCTGTTTCCCAAGGATTCGGTTAGTAGATAGAAGAGAGAAGATCGATACTCTCACCAGTTCCAAGCACGCTGTTCACCGATGTTCTTGTTCGTGCTCTTGGACTTTGGCTGCAGGTAGCTTGAGCTGGACACTGATGCAACGCCAGCCTTTCTCCTGTCGGGTTGGAGGGCTTACCCCAGATCGAACGAAATGACCACCATAGTTTCGTGATCAACAGAGTGCCCCTCCTTCACGGTCACCTCTTTGGGGCAACTTCAGACCCATTTAGGGTCCCCCTGGCATGACGAAATTGGCCGTGGGGAGCAGAGCTTCGCTATCCCACGGCCGTGCGCTACGGCGCAAAACCGGAAGTCCTGAAAAAGTTACATTTCTGAATTGCCATATCTTTCCTATCACCACGACTGTGGAAGATCAAATTAAGAATAATTTGTTTATGTATTCATTCATTCATAACATGTTATTAAAAACATTGTTTAACAATATGTTAAGATTTTATGCTAAACAAATTGTTATTACATTCCCTTGTTACAAAATAGGTTACAGACAAATGTGCCCTGGCCTGACACCTCAACTCAGAGTACCAGATCAGGGGAGGTGAACCTCAACTCAGTCTCAAAGAAGTGCTTATATATTCAGCAGTAGCCTACAATAACCATTCCAAAACTCATCCCCCCACCAATGTATGTCCACAGAACAATTACTGATAAGAGCATAACTTGAGTTGCACCCTACTCCCTGAAAGCCAAAATATTTTTAAACAATGTGTTTTCTTCAAAAGAACTTGAAAAAGTAGAAAGTGGGTCAGATTGTGTACACCTGTTACCAGAGAAATTCATTTTTGAATGCACTCAGTTTTCAGAAGGGAAGGGATATTATCAGAGTTGCTGTATTTTTTGCCATCATCTTGATGAGATGGTGAAGCATATCATGGTGGAATAACAGCTGAATGTCCAGTGAGTAAAGGAGTCAACAGATAAAAATAAAAGTTTATTCAGCAATAGTAATGGATCTGTCCTGCAGAACAGATACCAACATTGGTTTAGTTACAATATCTGTAGATAGGCATAGCATAATGTGTAAATTTCTAATTGGGTTAATACATTGTTTGTTTATTAAATTTATATGCCATCTATCTCAGCTTGAAAAGTTACTCTGGGTAGTCACCCACAATTAAAATCATAAATGTAAAAATATTAAAAATATTAACATTAGATACATTAGATACAGAAATAAAAAAGGGAAGATCAGTACAGTGGTGGCATCATCCCTATTAGTCCACCAAAAATGGGATCTCTCTCTCTCTCTCTCTCTCTCTCTCTCTCTCTCTCTCTCTCTCTCTCTCACACACACACACACACACACACACACACACACACACACACACACACACTCACACTCCCTCCTTGCTTTCTCCCCCTTCTCGTTCTTTCCCTCCTGTGGCACCGGGACAGAATGGGAAGACGTTAAAAAAAAAAATATGGGGAGAAAGGGGGAAGCTCCCCTTTTTGTAAGTTTGCTTAGTCCATCTGCAACGCTCTCCATTCCCGATGTCAACGCTGCTAATATTGTATATTCTTGTTTTGACAAAATATGCAGAACTGTCTGGTATTTTTAGAGTTAATTCAGATGATGGTGGGGGGGAGGAGAACGATAGGACTGCGCGGGAAGAGAACGGAAGAGAACTTTTGCCCTTCCACCTGATAGGAGAAGGTGATATATGACAGCAAATTTAGGGAGGGAACATGCTGATAAATTAATTGCTCAGGGGAAGAGAATTTAGTTCTTAGCATCCCTTCGGTGTGCTGACATGTTGTAACATAAATAAAAGACTTTTTAGGAAAACAATGCCTGGAAGTTCTTTGAAGTGTTTCATTAGTCGGAACCTGACATCATGCTAAGAACTAAATTCTCTTCCCCTGAGCAATTAATTTATCAGCATGTTCCCTCCCTAAATTTGCTCCCTCTAAGAAATTTACTGAGAGCGAGCGGAGATGGGCAATCTGGGAGAAAGAGGCCTTCGCGATTAGATGGGCACTATTAAACTGGCGACACTATCTAGAAGGGAGCAAGGTGCCATTTGAAGTATGGACAGATCACAAAAATCTAGAAGCACTGAAAACTCCCCACAAATTGTCCCCAAAGCAAGTGCGGTGGGCACAGTACTTTAACCGCTTCAACTTCACTCTGAAGTACATACCAGGAGGAAAAAACTTCCTAGTTGATGCGCTATCCCGGTTACCCCAATACAAAAGCGAATGGGAGGAGGTTAACGAGGCAATTATCCCCAATCCACAAACTGCCGCTCAACTTACACCTCTCAGCGTCCCCAATCCTGATGACCCTGGAGTAAAGAAAATAAAACGAGAACTCCTCACCGACCAATGGTTCAAAGATAATCAAACCTCCCTAACGTGCAGGGATGGCTTGGCTTACAAAGGGGGGAAACTATATTTGCCAGAAGCCCTCCGTCTTAATGCTCTCAAACACAGCCATGATGTAAAACAGGCTGGACACTTTGGATATTTGAAAACCCTACACCTCACCCGCCGGCAATTTTGGTGGCCGGGGCTGAAAAGGG
>NW_015390028.1:47367-63500 GCF_001527695.2 Protobothrops mucrosquamatus
AGTAAGGATCATCAATCCGGTCACCGTAGAACTAAAACTCCCTAGACTTTTAGGGAGAATTCACCCAGTCTTCCATTGCAGCTTGTTGAAACCTTATCGGGGCTCCACTTTAAGACCTCCCCCGAAGAAGGCACCTGGGCCCCTCGTAGTTGCGGGACAGACCCACTATGAAGTGAAACGTATTCTTGACTCTAGAATCTTTAAAGGGAAATTGCAGTACCTAGTACAATGGAAGGGATACCCGTTGTCTGAAGCCACCTGGGTGAAATCCAGTGAAGTGAAAGCTGACAGATTGGTCAAAAGGTTTCATGTGAAACACCCCAATGAACCGAAAACTAGTCATTAACATATGCTTTTGTTTACATTACAGGATCTGTCCTTCTTGTAAGGGGGGCTGGATGTCAACGCTGCTAATATTGTATATCCTGGCTTTGACAAAATATGCAGAACTGTCTGGTATTTTTAGAGTTAATTCAGATGATGGGGGGGGGAGGAGAACGATAGGACTGTGCGTGAAGAGAACGGAAGAGAACCTTTGCCCTTCCACCAGATAGGAGAAGGTGATATATGACAGCAAATTTAGGGAGGGAACATGCTGATAAATTAATTGCTCAGGGGAAGAGAATTTAGTTCTTAGCATCCCTTCAGTGTGCTGACATGTTGTAACATAAATGACTTTTTAGGAAAACAATGCCTGGAAGTTCTTTGAAGTGTTTCATTAGTCGGAACCTGACACCCCACACTTTTGCTGGCCAGCACCTCTGCTTCCTCCTCTTCCTCTTCCTTCTCTTCCCTTTCCCTCCTGGATAGCTCTTGTGCTCTCTCTCTCTCTCACACACACACATACACAAACCCTCCCTGCTTTCTCCCCCTTCTCGCTTTTTCCCTCTAGCGGCACCTGGATGGAGTGGGAGGAGGTTAAAAAAAGTGACAGGGGGAGAAAGGGGGGAGCTCCCTTGTATTCTTTCAGTTTTGGGATGACCTCACCCCCCTTCCTTTCGCTCAACTTGTGGCAGGACCAGATTCAAATTTCTCACTTCCCCCACTGCTGAAGTTTTGGGGCTGCAAAGTCCTTAGAGTTTTTGTGTGTGTGTAAATCACCTGGAGGGCTTCTGAGAGAGTTGGTTTGGAGGCGGGGTTAGGGTCTAACGCTTCACTCAAAACTAGCCAGTCTTTTTTGCCCCCTCTCTTATCTCCCCACAATTACAAGATTCTCCCTTTAAAGATCTGCCATTTGAAGAAACTGGGAATCAACAGCTATTGTTTCAGCATTGCTGTTTCTCATTAACATTTGGAAGTAAATATTGTCCTTGCAGTATTTTGCAGCCATGTGGCGAAGCCAGATCGGCTTGTTATTAAACTTGTCATTATGCGGGGGGGGGGGGGGTAGCCTCCTGAAAGGCTGGGAAGGGAAAGGCCCTGCCCTTGACCGCCCCCCCCATGGGCTGCTTTTTCCCTCCTCTTCTTGCATGCACACCAAAACATCATCGCTGCCTGAGGCCACCCATCCCTTGGCGTGTGGATTGGCTGCCCAGATGCACGTTTAAATGTCCCACACAGCCAATTGGCCGTGGAAAAGTATCCCTCCATGAAAAACCCAGGATGAAGGGGTGGGGGAAGAGCGCTGGTGGACCAATGGTGGGAGAGGAGCGCCAGTGGAGAGCCAGCCGAGTAAGAATGCCCATGTTGGGTCAGCCGTGGTGGGGTGCCTGAAATGAAGTGGGCATGTTAAGGCAGCAGTGTTCCATTCCGTGTTACAAACCTATGTGGTGGTGGTACTATCTATCCCACATTTTACTAGCTTGCCAAGAAGTAGGTTGTAGTGCACTTTATCAAATGCTTTACTGAAATCTAAGTATGCTATGTCCACAGCATTTCCCTGATCCATTAGTCACTTTGTCGAAGAATGAAATAAGATTTGTTTGGCATGATCTGTTTTTGATGAACTCATGTTGGCTTCTGGTTATAACTTTGTTTGCTTCTAGGTGTTTGCAGATTTGTTGCTTGATTATCTTTTCCAAGATCTTCCCAGGTGTTGATGTCAGTCTGATTGGTCTGTAATTTCCTGGATCTTGGTTTTTTTTTCCTTTTTTGAAGATGGGAACTACATCAGCTCTTTTCCAGTCCTCAGGTAGTTCCCCAGTGTTCCAAAAACTTTGAAAGATACATTTCAATGGTTCTGAAATAACGTCTGCCAGTTCCTTCAGAACTGTGGAATGTAGTCAGTCAGGACCCAGTTATTTTTATCCATCTAGAGCTGACAGGTGTTCTTTTACCTTATTTTTGCATATTTTAATTTGCATTCCTAACCTGTCATTTATGGTTCTGTTTTTGGTAAGTTGAGTAGTGTTTTCTTTTTGCGTGAAGACAGATGCAAAGTATGAATTAAGCAGTTCTGCTTTCTCTCTACTGCCTGTTACTTCTTTGCCATCTTCTCCCATAAGTGAACAAATTCTTTCTTTGACTTTTCTTGTTTTTTATTTGTTGAAAGAAACTTTTTATTGTTTTTGACATTTGTTGCAAGTCTTACTTCATTTAAAGCCTTAGCTTTCCTAACTTCATCTTTGTAGGTTCAGGCTATTTGTTGATATTCTGCCTTAGTTATGTATCCCTCTTTCCATTTTTTTGTACTTGTCCTTTTTCCCCCCTCACAGTTGGTCTGAGAGTTCTTTGTGCAACTATACTGGGTTTCGCTTGGTTTTCTTTTTTAGTGGTATTGAAGTGGACTGGGCTTTTATAACCATATTTTTCAGAGTTTCCCAAGCTTCTTGAGTTGATTTGCCCTTTAAGATTTTCATCCATGGAATCTTTCCCAAGCTCTCTGAGTTTGTTAAAATCAACTCTTTTAAAGTCTAAGACACTGGTTTGATTATGTTCTGTTGCTTGTGTCTGTTTTATATTGAATTCTAATATGACATGGTCACTCTCCCCTAAAGTTCCTGCACCTTCAATCCCCTCTATCACTTCTTATCTGTTGGTAAGAATTAGGTCCAGTATAGCTGTCCCTCTAGTTTCCACCTCTACCTTTTGGGTGATGAAGGTGTCAGCTAGGTTGGTCAGGAATCTGTTTGATCTCCCATTTGTTGCAGAGTTTGTCTCCCAGTTGATTTCGGGGTAGTTAAAGTCCCCCATTACTACTGTATAGCCTCATCAGCAGAGACAGTGATGGCAAACTAGAAACAAGAAGCAAACAATACCTGCCAAACAAGCCAACGGTAAACAGCCCAACCAAAGATCCTGTAAGATCAGTCCCACCATCACTGACAGGGCAAGCCACTAGAATATAAAATGAGAGCAAACCCTACTCCCTACTAGCACTGGTGAAATTACCTAGCTTGGTAATGAAACATCTGCAAGAGAACAACCAAGCTCAGAGAGCACCAAGGACTCCTCATAATAAAGTTTGTCATGACCATGCTTGTAGTAGATGTTGGCTTGGTGGAATCTTTCACTGAAGTCATCCACTGTCAGATATAACTGTAATGGTGTAATGGTATGTGGAAATGACCTTGGGAGATGGGGGAAGAGGTGCTACCTAGGGAATGATCAGATAAGTGATGCTATAGCATGAAGCTGCATAAATGGGCAAAGAAAATAAATTAGAAAGGAACCTCCCTAACTTCTCAGACTGTAAAAAAGACAGTGAGAGATTTGTACTATCAAACTTGCAAGATTCTTTTAATGTAGCTTTACAGTAAAATAGAATTAGCTTATCTGGTCATATTTCCTGTCTGGTCTACCTGGGAAGGCTGAAATAGATCTTTCCATCTTTGTGCATATGATAATCTCATTTTAGTTATCATATACAAAAACAGTGTTCCATGGCTTGTTTCTAACTGTTTTTCCATCAATCCCAGAAGGAAAAGTTCCGGTTTCAATTGAATATTAATCTTTAAAACCCAGTGAAGCACTGTATGTATTTGAGCCCAAATTTTTTTAAGGTTTTTTACACATCTACCAAGCATGATAAAATGATAAAAAGCAGTATCAGACGTTGTCCTCATATTACTATTCAGTTATATTATACCCTATCAACAAGGTAGACATTGTTCTGTGAGTCCTTGTTAATTCACAAGGACAAACCCCTCTTGTAACAAGTAGGCTGGAAATGCAGGAAAAACAAACCCCTTCCTCCGACTCTGATGGCTCTCCAGGCCCCTCCTCCTCCTCCTCCTCTGATTCTCCAGACTCAGCTGCCGGGTCCACTGACTGGCACAGACTCACAACACTATCCCGCACCGCAGGACCCTTCCCCCGGGTCTTCCGGGCCAGATGCGGTCGGGATGGGAACTGTTCATGGAAGGCGGTCACGAAGGCAGGAGCATGAACGATGGTCGCATCCTCCCAGGTGAACTCCTCCGGTCCGTAGCCCTTCCACTTGATCAAGTACTGAAAGTGCCCTTTCAAACAAGAGTCCCGAATGCTGGCGACCTCGTACTCGGGAGCACTGTCTCCGTCACGTTGTTCTGGTGGGGGAGGTTCTGCTCGGCGGAGTGGACACGCCAGTTGCTCGGGGACCAACAGAGACCAGTGAAAGACCGGATGTACCCGCAGCGACCGTGGAAGAGTTAATCGATAGGCGACCGGATTGATGACAGCCTCGATTGGGAACGGTCCTAGATATCGGTGGTCTAGCTTCTTGGCTGGCCGGGTTGATGGTAGGTTCCTGGTGGACAGCCATACCCGATCTCCCACCGTTAGTGGAGGCGTATCCCGCCTCGACCGATCAGCAACCTTTTTGTAGTTGGCCTTGGCCTTCTCTAACTGTCGCCGTACCAATCGATGGATTGCCTGTAACTCTGCCATGTAGTCATTTGCTGCTGGAACCAGTGAGTCTAGCGGCGAAAGATGGAAAAACCGGGGGTGATACCCCACATTGGTCAAGAACGCTGTCATCTGCGTGGAGGTGTGCTGCAAGTTGTTGAACGCGAACTCGGCTACCGCAAGATAGTCCGCCCAATTGTTCTGCTGATGATTTACATAGCAGCGCAGATATTGCTCGAGGTTTCCGATGACTTTCTCGGTCCCACCGTCAGTTTGAGGATGATGCATGGACGAGAGGCAGATCTTGACATCCAACGCCTTCATCAACCCCTGCCAGAAACGTGCTGTAAATTTGGCCCCTATCAGGGAGGCCGTGCAGCCAGAACACCTGCTGGATGAACATACGACAGGTGGCGCAGGCTGACGGCAAGCCACGTCACGGGATGAAATGCGCCATCTTGGTCAGCATGTCCACCACCACAAACACTCGTGAATCCAGAAGATGGGGGCACGTCTGTCAGGAAGTCCATGGACGCAGCCCCCCAGGGTCTTTTGGGCGTCGGCAAGGGCTGCAGTAGTCCAGGCGGGGGCCCCGTCGCTGACTTGGCCTGCCTACACTGGGTACAGGATGTGACGTAGGCCTGGACATCGTGTCGGACTCGGGGCCACCAGAAGGTATGGGAGACCAAGTTTAGGGTCTTGAACAGGCCAAAATGCCCCACCGCCAGATTATCGTGACACTGGCTGAGGATGAGTCCCCTGAGTGGCCCTCCCAGAACATAGAGCCGGTCACGATAGTGCAGAAGTCTATCCGTGACTGTCCATGGAGTGTCTGGCCCCACCTCCTCCTTTCGCTGAGCCACCCACGCATCCTGCTGCTGGGCCTCCCGAATCCGAGCCCGTACATCTATCGGCTCCCGCACCACAGCAAAAGACTCGATGGGGAGCACTGTCCTGGGCAGAAGCTTGTCTTCTGCACAGGAATATTTGGGCTTCCTGGACAGAGCATCCGCTCTTTGGTTGTGACCGCTGGGTATGTACGTGACATGGAAATTGAACCTCGCCAAAAAGAGGGACCACCGAATCTGCCGTTGGTTCAATTTCCGAGCGGTCTGTAGGCTTTCCAAATTCTTATGGTCCATCCGGACCTCAATTTGATGCCTCGCCCCTTCCAGATGATGCCTCCAAGCCTCGAACGCCACTTTGATGGCCAGTAGCTCCTTCTCCCAGATGGTATAGTTGCGCTCCGCCGGATTCAGTTTCCGCGAGTAGTACATGCAAGGGAAGAGGGCACCGCCAGGCGCCGTAGCCTGGAGTAACACCGCTCCAATGGCAATGTCGGAGGCATCCGCCTCCACGACAAATGGCTGTTGCGGGTCAGGATGCTTCAAGATGGGCTCCTTCATGAAGGCTTCCTTTAACGCCTGGAAAGCCCGTTGTTCTGGGGCGTCCCACTGAAACCAGGTCTTTTTCTGCAGGAGCTGAGTGAGGGGGGCCGTCATGGAAGCAAAACCGGGGATGAAAGTCCGATAGTAGTTGGTGAACCCCAGGAGTCGCTGGACATCTTTAACGCGACATGGGGGTTGCCAACTCTGCAGAGACTCGAACTTGTTCAGCTCCGTGGCGATGCCCTCAGGAGAAATGCGGTGACCCAGGAAATCGATGGTCCTCTGGTAGAACTGGCACTTCTCCAGTTTGGCATACAACCGATGATCTCGGAGCCGCTGTAGGACCCGACGGAGATGCTGATGGTGCGCCTCTCGCGATGGAGTAGATCAGGATGTCGTCCAAGTAGATCACGACAAACTGATCTAACAAGTCCCGGAAGATGTCATTCATAAAATGCTGAAACACTGCAGGGGTGTTGGTCAGTCCAAACGGTATCACTGTGTACTTGAAGTGCCCGTACCAGGTACCAAACACCGTCTTCCACTCATCACCCGACCAAACCCTGACAAGGTTGTAGGCTCCTCTCAAGTCCAGCTTTATGAAGATCTTTGCTTCCCGGAGCCGGTCCAGGAGTTTGGGGATGAGGGGCAGCAGGTATTGATTGCGCACCATGATGGCGTTTAGTTTCCATTAGTCACAGCAAAGTCTCAATTTGCCAGACTTCTTTTTTACAAAGAGCACGGGTGCAGACACTGGCAAAGACGAGGGCTGAATAAAAACCCGAGCCAAATTCTTGTCCAGAAAGTCCCGCAACGCGGCCAACTCGGGGTCCAACATGGAATACAAACGTCCCACTGGGAGAGGCGCGTCAGGGACTAAATCGATGGGACAGTCATATGGCCTGTGCAGGGGCAATTGATCCGCGTAATTTGCCAGTTCAGAGGGCAAGGAGACCCCTGGGGGACCCTCCACCTGGCCGGCACAGACATGGTGGGTGTGGTCCATGCACTGTAAGCTCAGGAAGGTGACCATGTTCTGGGACCAATAAATCTGTGGGTCATGCATCCGGAGCCACACCAGTCCCAAGACCACGGGGAAATGCAGGTCGGAGGTTATATAGAACTGAATAGCCTCCTCATGTGAACTGATGGCCATACATAATGTTTGCGGGCGACCTTAATTTGCCCAGACAGGAGCACTCGACCATCAATAGTCTCCACTAACATCAGCGGTTCCACCGGGCACTGCGGAACAGATCATTTGGCCACAAATGCTGCGTCCATAAAGTTTGTGGTGGCCCCAGAGTCAATCAAAGCATGGACTGGAATCCCCTTCGGCATCCCGGGGAGGATCAGACGTGCCTCCAGTATCAGATGCAGTGGGAGTCCATGGGCAGCATCTGAAGGACGTCGCTCAGTGTTGTGGGACGCCCGACCTAAAACATCTTTTAGGTCGGGCTCGGGGCATTTCCTGACAGAGGAGTAGGTGGCTGATGCCCTTCGTCGCTTCTTGGGGCAGAAGGCGGCCAAATGCCCAGGGTCCCCACAGTAAAAACACAACCCCCCCCCAAAGGTTGTCTGTTCATTTCTGCCACCAATAGGCGAGGTCTGGCAGCACCTAACTCCATAGGCTCCTCCCGCTGCACCGGAGTCTCACGCACAACGGGGGCCGCACGGGTCTCTGGGGTGGCACGGCGACTTCTACGCTGCTGCAGCCGAGTGTCAATCCGCAGACAGAGATGGATCAGCCCATTGAGGTCTGGGGGAACATCAACACGGGCCAGCTCATCCAACATCTCCGACAAGCCATCCTAGAAAGCGTCCACGAGTGCAGCCTCATTCCAGGCTGAATCCAGGCTCAGCAGCCAAAACTCGCTGATATAGCCCTGTAGAGGGCGTCGGCCCTGCCTCAGAGCTTTCAGGCGTCGGGTAGCAGTCTGCATCTTAATGGGGTCTTCATACATCATCCGCATGTAATCACAAAACCCCACAAAGTTGTCCAACAATGGACTAGGTTGGGCTAGTAGGGGTGTGCCCCAACGAGCTGCATCACCAGAGAAGAGGCTTATCATAAACCCCACTTTATCCCGGTCAGTGGGGAAATCAGCCGCTCTCAGGCTGATAGCTGGCATTGTCCCAGAAAAGCAGGAAACATTTCCAGAGTGCCATCAAATTTCTCCTGCACTGCAACGGGGCACTTCCTTCTGGGTTGTGGAGCAGCAGGGACGGGTGCTTGCAGCTGGGCCACTTGAGCTGCCAACAAAGCCAGCTGCTGGGAGAGCTGAGCATTCTCAGCACGTAGCTGCTCCATAATAGTAGGGGGTGGGTGGGTGAAGGCAAACTGTTCTGTCCCCGCCTATGTGAGTCCTTGTTAATTCACAAGGACAAACCCCTCTTGTAACAAGTAGGCTGGAAGTGCAGGAAAAACAAACCCCTTTTATTAATTAGGTACAGACCTGCAAAATGTCCCAAAAGCAAAGGCAAACAGAACACGATTCAAACGGAGAATTGTTCACAAGCAAGGCAAACAAAACAGGATTCCATGAAACTTGATTCCTTTGCAAACAGTTGCCTTCAGCAACCAGCACCGCTCACACCTTCCCTTTTTATTATGCAGCCCCAAGGCGTGGCTTCTCAATGCCTTCTCCTCCTCCCTTGGAGTCACCCCATTGCCTCCCTCTGTTCTGCTCTTGTTGCCTGTCTGCGTTTGTGAGCGTCTATAATGTCTTCCAGCTGTGAGTCCTCAGAGTCTGACTCAGCTTCCCCGCACAGCTGAGTCTCAGCCTAAGCACAATTGGAGGGGTCAGGCTCTTCATCAGATTGTAAGTCCTGGAGCTCATCAGAGCCTTCCTCCGACTCTGATGGCTCTCCAGGCCCCTCCTCCTCCTCCTTTGATTCCCCGGACTCAGCTGCCGGGTCCAATGGCTGGCACGGACTCACAACAGACATTAATATAAGATGATGGTGTCTCTTTTTGTTAAAGATTAGTCACAATTATGGCACAAAATAAAAAAAAAACACCTTACGACAGGTGAAGATGAAAGCAAAGCGTACAAATGAGAGTTATTGTTCTTGGTTAACTTATGCACAATAGATACAAGATTAATCCATAATAGAAAGCATTGGTCTTTCCTTGTGGGGATGGGAGCTTCAGTTACCTTGCAGTGTGTTTAATGGATCCAGAAATCCAGGTTAACAACGTTTACTACTAAAGTATAGTTAAAAGACCTTTTCTGGTTGGATCCCAGGTTGGATTTTACACCAGTGTACAGGACAGTTATTATTACAAACTTCAGTACTCTACTCAAATAAACCTTTATATTCAATTTAACTGACTGGATTTCCTGATTTCCCTGGCACTTGACATTAATCTGAACTGCTACTCTTCACAAACATTTTCATGGACTCTGGAATACCCAAGCCATGGCTTCAGACCCCTGAGCTGCCACAACAGAGGACAAGCCAGACATACGCTCTATGAGCAGACGCCAAGACGGCATAGAAGACGAAATGAGGAATTTTGCAGCCAGTCTTCAACAACATATACAGCAAGTACAGATCCTGACTCAACAAGGGGTTCCACTGCAACAGCAAACACCTCTTCCTGTTCTGTCCCCGTCTGACACACACACCCAAACAGCCAGCCGAGGGTTAAATAACTTCTCCACACTCCACGCCACAGATAAGAAACTTGGCAGCAGCTCCGTATCTGCCTGCCAAGAACTTTTACTCAGAGAACACAGAAACAAAAAACAACACACACAGTTTGAAATTCAATCCACAGCAAACTACTTCGCCAGAGATTTAGCTTTGTCCGTCACAGAGTCCAAATGGCCACCACCTCCCTTTTATAGCCTGTGGGGTGTGGTCCAGTGACTCAGCTTAATCTCTGGCACGTCTCCTTTTCTGCTGTGCACGCTTGTCGCGCCTACGCTGGCGTGGATCCAGCCACAACGTATCTTCATCACTATCCGAAACACCTGGCTCCTGGCCAATCTCAGAAACACCTGACTCCTGGTCAATCTCTTCTCCGTTGGGAGACACCTGAGGCATTGCCAGAGAGGAGGGTCCTGGAGAGGGAGGCCTGGCCATCTCCTCTCCTTCATGTTCGGAGCCTTCTTCCTCCGATAAGAGGGGCTCACAAGACGGAGCCACAACACTTCCACCCACCCAGGCACAACTGCCAGTTCCTGCCTCACTCACTCCCAAGACTCCCAGCTGCCTACTGCAGAGATTCACCGGAGAGTTTGATAAGATGAGAACATTCCTAGCCCAGTGTGAAGTATTTATCAGTACCTGACCAGGGGAGTTTCTGACAGACAGAGTCGCATTCATCCTCAGTCTTTTAATCAACTCTGCTGCCAGATGGGCATTTCCACTCATCAAAAGCAATGACCCTGTCCTGGATAATTTCCCAAACTTCCTCACCAGATTCAGAGAGCACTTTGGAGGCCGAACAACACATCCGCCAGCATTGCCAGGGAAACACTCAGTGAGAAGATATGTTGAAGAATTCAAGCTCTTTGCAGATCTCAATCAGAACAAGCCAGCCTTAAGAGCACAATTCAAGAGCTGACTCAACAAGGCCATAATCACACAACTGATACAACAAGGTATTCCCTGCAGTCTACAACAGCTCTACCTAGCCACTATAATAACAGCTGAGTCTCGACTCACAGAACTTAGAGCACTTTTCAGCAGTCCCAACCAGCCACTTCTAAAGCTGCCTCCTCCTGTCACTACCCTGAGCGTCCCTGCCACCTTGGACATGTACGCTGAAGAGCCTATGCAAATCGGAGCAGCCAGACAGGCTCTGGGAGCAGAAGAACGACAACAGCACAGAGAGCTTGCCCTTTGTTTCTATTGTGGAGAGCCTGGATACATGGTCAAGAATTACCCTACTAAACCTTCCATAAGAGTCAACAGTCAACCCAACAACGTCTCCACTACAAACTGCCAAGATGAGGGAAATGAGAAATGCCCCCCCCCTCCATGAGCTCACAGAGGGGCCCACCCAAGAACTGAATGGAGCTCAATTACTTCCATGCTCAGGTGCATTAATAAAATTTGATTCTATACTGACACTTCCCAGCAGTCAGGAAGCCACCATCCCTGTTTTGATAGATTCTGGGGCAACTGCCAACTCCATAAGCCTAGCCACAATCCAGAAACTGAAGATCCTCACTGTTCCTCTGAAGTCTCCATTGCCAGTGATAACTATTGATGGCCGAATTTTAAAAACTGACCCCATTGCTCATGCCACAGTGCCTTTGCAACTGACAATAAATTGACATCCTGAAAGGTTAACCCTTTTCATGGCTGACCACATCAATCTTCCACTGGTGCTGGGAACCGCTTGGTTACAACACCATGACCCCACTATTAACTGGAAGAACTGGCCTATTGCCTTTGATAGCCCTCAATGCCTTTCTCACTATGATTGGCCCTCCAAAACCCCCCACCAGCCCTCCGAAAGCAAAGAGAAAGATTCCCAATCTGCCAAGTAAATACACAGACTTTGCTGATGTTTTCAGAGGAAGAAGCCTCAGTCTTCCCCTTGCACAGAGACTGTGATTGCACCATAAATCTGGTCCCTGGCGCCAAGATTCCTGCCAAGAGTCAATACCAAATGTTTACTAAAGAATTAGAAACCCTGAAACAATATTTGGACTCTATTTTGCAAAAGGGATTCATACAACCCTCCCAGTCTCCTGCCTTGGCTCCCACCTTCTTCGTACACAAGAAGCAAGACCCCACTGGGTCTAACAATAGTGCCCCCCCTGCTGAGAGTGGTGCATAATTACAAAGCTTTGAATTCAGTGACAGTAAGAGACCATTATCCACTGCTGTTAATTCCAGACCTCTTAGATAGACTGCAGAGAGCATGCATTTTTTACGAGACTGGACCTCCACAATGCTTACAACCTCATTAGGACTAAAGAATGCCACAAATACTTAATTGCTTTTGATACCAGATATGGCAAATTTGAATACACAGTGAACCCCTATGGACTAGTTAACACCAGGGCTGTATTTTCCAGATTCATGAACCAAGTATTCTCAGACCTCATATATAAATTTGTGGTCTTATATTTGGTTGATATTTTAATCTACTCTGAGAATGAGGTTCAGCACACAGACCACTTGTGCACAGTTCTCTGTAAACTAAGAGATAACCATCTCTTTGCCAAGCCAGAAAAATGTCCCTTTGATTTGCAACAACTAGACTTCTTGGGTTACCATATTTCCACAAAAGGCATCCAGATGGACCCTGAGAAGGTCCAAGCTGTCCTAGATTGGCAAGCCCCTTTCACAGCTAAAAATATCCAACATTTCTTAGGCTTTGCTAACTTCTACAGAAAAGCCAAGCCACTGACCCAACTGATTAAAAAAGGAATTAAATTTGCTTGGACCTCTATACACCAATCAGTATTTGAAGAGTTAAAGCAGCTTTTTGCCTGCCAGTCCCTCCTTCAGCACCTGGACACATCAAAGAAATTGATTGTTCAAACAAGATGCTTCAGGTGTAGTCATTGGAGCTGTTGTTTTAAAAGAGAGGGAGAGGGAGAAGGAGAAAACAGCCTTCTGCTGTGTGCCTTCTTTTTCTGAGCCCTGACTGCCCCAGAACGCAATTATGACATCTTTAATAAGGAACTCCTTGCTGTTAAATCAGTATTCCAACACTGGAGACACTTCCTAGAAGGCACACACTTTCCTATAGAGGTCAACACTGACCACAAGAATCTATACACTCCACAACAAACCAGGCTGCTTTTGCCCAGACAAATCAGATGGAGCCAATTCTTCTCATGTTTTGATTTTTACATTAAATATATCCCAGGCTCCAAGAACTTAATGCCAGATGTACTCTCTTGCAAACCGAAATATTCTCTTTTTCAACAGGTTCCAGCACCAGCAACAATTCTACAACCTTCAAATTTTCACCTTCAGCAACCACCAACAGCTGCTGATAGGTTGGGAGCTGCCCAACTGCACCAGGACTTAATCACCAAGATAAAGGAACAGCAAGAACGAGATCACTTATCACAGGTCAGGATAAGTGACCTAAAGGAAACCCCAGCAGGTACTGTAACCCCATTTGTGATGGAGGGATGTACCCTGAAACATAGCCCCCCATGCAGGGAAGAGGTACTGCAGCTTTGCCATGACAATCAAACAGCAGGGCATGGGTGTGTGTGATTAAAACTCTGCACAGAACCTTAAGAGACTTTTGGTGGCCTAGGATGGCTGCAGACATCAAGAAACACATGGCCTCTTGCCACACATGCAGGAGGGCCAAACCCTTCCATCAGAAACCTACAGGGCTTTTGTAGCCACTGTCTCACACACACACACACACACACACACACCCAATAGCACACAATCTCTCTGGATTTCATTACTGATTTACCCCCTGTTCAAGGCTTTACTACCATTCTGGTGGTGGTAGATCTTTTCACCAAGATGGGTATTTCATACCCTGCAAGGGATTGCCCAATGCCAAAGACACAGCCCAACTTTTTCTAGACCACGTCTTTTGCTACCATGGCATCGTCTTAGCACTTGTGTCAGACAAAGACATACAATTCTAATCTAGGTTTTGGAAACACTTTTCCAGCTCTTAAACGTTAAGGTCAACCTCTCCTCAGCTCACCACTCTGCCACAAATGGAGAAGCTGAAAAAACTAACCAGCTCCACTAACAGTACTTGAGGTGCTACTGCACCTACAGCCAAGACAACTGGCCATCATTATTACCCCTTGCAGAATTTTCTGACAACAATTCGCTGAACTCATCCACTTCAATAACACAATTTCAAGCCACGTATGGTACATACCCTAAGGTGTTGCCAGACCACCCCACACTGGACTCAACTGTCTCAGGGGCTGTTGTTGTCTTACAGGAGCAACTTGCTGCCCAAGACCTTTTGAAACAGAAGCTCAAGCAAGCAAAACAAGCTTATAAGAAGGCAGCAGATGCCCATCGGCAGGAAGGATCACCCATAGTAATAGGAGACGAGGTTTGGCTCTCCACCAAGTTCCTAGCCACTTCAAGACCTTCTAAGAAGCTAGATGCTAAATTTGTGGGACCTTTCAAAGTTCTCCAACAAATCAACCCTGTAGCCTTTCACCTCCAATTACCCCCATCAATGAAGGTGCTGTTCTTTCCCAGCCTATAGCTGTCCTTGTTAAATACACAAGGACAAACCCCCTTTTGAGAAATATGCTGGAGACTCAGAAGAAAACAAAAACCTCTTTTAATATTGGTAACAAACCTGCCAAATGGTCCAAAAGCAACAAAACACAATCCAAATGGAGGAAATTGTCCACACGAAACACAATGCAAAACAAGGAATTAGTCACCGGCAATACCAACAGAACATGATCCCATGAAGTACTTTGCAACGGTTGCCTTCAGCAACCAGCACCGCCCACACCTTCCCTTTTTATTAAGCAGCCCCAAGGCGTGGCTTCTCAATGCTTTCTCCTCCTCCCTTGGAGTTGCCGTATTGACTCCCTCTGACCTGCTCTAGTTAACTGCCTTCGTTTACGAGCGTCTCTAATGACTTCCAGCTGTGAGTCCTCAGAGTCTGACTCATCTTCCCCACACAGCTGTGTCTCATCCTGACCACGATTGGAGGGGCCAGGCTCTTCATCAGATTGTGACTCTTGTAACTCATCAGAGCCTCCCCCTGACTCTGATGGCTCTCCAAACCCCTCTTCCTCCTCCTCCTCTGATTCCCCGGACTCAGCTGCCAGGTCCACTGGCTGGCACGGACTCACAACAGGTGCATCCAATATTTCACCAAGCGTTACTCTCTAAAGAAGATCCCCCAAGCATAATATGATCCCAGCGCCCCCCTCCACCACTAGTCATAGTGGAGGGATAACCAGAATATGAGATGTTAGAAATCCTAGACTCTAGGAAAAGAGGCAAAGGCATCCAGTACTTGATTCATTGGAAAGGCTACCTTGTTGCAGATTGCTCCTGGGAAAACGCATGGTATGTTCATGCCCCTGATTTAGTAGATCAGTTTTACCAGTGTTTCCCTGACAAGCCACGACCGACCAAGCTCCCATCCCCCCCACCCGGTTTTGCCTGAGGAACCTGTTGAGGAAGAGGTTAACCAGCCCCACTGCATTGCTTACAGGGGGAGGCAGGACAGTTGCCTACAATGGGTCTTCTGCATCTGGCCTTCAATTCCCAGAAAGGGGAGGGGATGGAACCTCTAATGATGTTTTTCTGTTACAGCAACCATCACCTGGCTCGCTAACTCCTTCAGATGAGGGGGAGGCAGATTCCTTTGAGACTGCTTCCCTTCCACCCTTGCCAAGTTCCCATGAGAACTCAGACAATGCAGGAGGGGGAAAGCAGCATAGAACCCATGGAAGAGGAGGGGAGCCAAGGTGGAGGGATGGGTGATGTAGGAGATGACCAGGCTGAGCCTGAAGGAGGGGTCAAATGTGTCATCAGTGTCAAGTCCCTTCGCGCCTACAGGAGACCTAAGTCCAGCTCACCTTGAATTCCATTGACTCTTATCTACCACCAATTTGCTTTGACTGTTAGTAGTTCAGATTCTTGTAGAGAGCTTAAGCTTGCAATAAACCTTTATATTCAATTTAACTGACTGGATTTCCTGATTTTTCCGGCTCTTGACAGAAACTCATCATTAATTAAAGCTAACTGCTTGATGTTGGAGGTAAAACATAGGTTTGCATTGAAAGCCCATGAGACTGTCATGCAGAATCAATCCAATAATGCCATTAGGATCCCTGTGTCCCAGTGATGTCCCGGTGCCTGGAGGCCGTGCGAGTCTGGATGGGGAGGAACAGGCTTCGACTCAACCCGTCCAAGACCGAGTGGCTGTGGTTTCCGGCGTCACGACATAGCCAGTTGGCTCCATCTCTGGCTATCGGGGGCGAGTCATTAGCTCCCGCGGAGAGGGCCCGCAACCTGGGCGTCCTCCTGGATGCTCGGCTG